>NW_017731351.1:1296597-1303144 GCF_001890085.2 Hipposideros armiger
TTTTTTAATGAGTTTTTCCTGGCCCATGATGACTAGGGCACAGTCTCCAATGTGCCTATTCAAGGTTAGAATTTCAAAATCTTCATTAATATGTTGCTATTGCACCAGGATCATTCATGCTATGCTGCCTTTGCTGATTAAATTAATAGCTACAAATGCTTACCAAAGAGATTAGCTGATGCATCCGCCCTCCCTAGAAGAGCCGGTTGCTAGGCAGCCCTGGGCTAGGGCCTGGCACCAAATTCTTTCTCTGTTAGGACAGAGATTGCCATGCAGCCTCGACGGGGAAAATGAATGCTACATTGCTTTCACGAAGAGCATTCACCTTGGTCTTTACATCTCAATTGCTCTAGTTTATTTTAATCACAAGGAGCATCCTAGTGTTTCAAGTCTATTTAATCTGAAGTAGATTGTGTCTCATGCTTTGTGGAGTTGCTTCCACGTCTCGCCTTACTCTAGTCTCCTTCCAAGCACCGATTTCCCACCATAAATGGGCATACTTTATGGCTACTGGAGCTTTCTGCCAAGACAGGTCATAATCTAGAAATTTTTTGCATATTACTTCAACTCACATAATTACTGTTGCCAAATATTTGTTTGATGCGATGCCTGGCTTCCCACACCACCCTGCTCTTTATTTTTTGAGATTGCACGCTTAGTTTTCAAATATTTTCTCACCACTGTATCTATAGACAGCACAGCCCCTGGGTGTTCAGACTAAAGATAGACGTGGCGATTCTCTCCTGCTCTGGGAGGTGCTTTCTGCTGCTAAATTTGCTCCCAGCGAGTTTGTCATTTGTGGAATTGGCTTTCACCCAAATCTGAATTGACATTTTTTCTTCCTTACAAACAGGTGGCTCTTCTAAGCTTTAAACCAAATACAAATGAACCATGAGCAGGAGTGTAACCACGGTTATAAAAACTAAGCAATAACTGCACTAATGAAAAGTACACTGTTTTTAAAAATAGTTTGATAATATTAGCCTACCTCTAGGACAATCAAGGAAACCCCTGTTAGGAAGAGCTTCCTACAGAAACTTAGCATTTTTTAGTCAGAAACACTAGCCAAAGCCTTAAGGCTAAATGTCTGGGACATACCTACCTGCTGTTAATATAACCTCTGTCTTGGTCTATGATATCATTCCTCATCCTTCTGCATTCGGGATATAGGTAAGTGTGTGTGTGTGTGTGTGTGTGTGTCTGTGTGTCTGTGTGTGTGCCTGTGTGTGTGAGTGTGTCTGTGTGTGTGTCTGTGTGTCTGTGTGTGTGTGAGTGTGTGTGCCTGTGTGTGTGAGTGTGTCTGTGTGAGTGTCTGTGTGTGTGAGTGTCGGTGTGTGTGAGTGTCAGTGTGTGTGTCTGTGTGTGCCTGTGTGTGTGAGTGTCTGTGTGTGTGAGTGTGTCTGTGTGTGTCTGTGTGAGTGTGTCTGTGTGTGTGAATGTGTCTGTGTGTGTATGAGTGTATCTGTGTGTGTGCCTGTGTGAGTGTGTCTGTGTGTGCCTGTGCCTGTGTGTGTGTGTGTGTGCCTGTGTCTGTGTGTCTGTGTGTCTGTGTGTGTGTACGCATGTGTATACACATGTACCTGTGCATGCGTAAAGTATGCGTTCAGGGAGAACAAGTAGCAGCAGGAGAATATCTGAAGAGCCCCACAGAAAAGCCATAAAAATCACTAGCATTCAGTGACACTGCCCATAATATTTAGTGTATGGCTATGTTTGTCTAGCTAAGGAAATCTGAAGAGAATAGAATTTAATTTATGCTCACATCACANCTGTACACCTGAAGCTGGTGTTGTATAATATTGTATGTCAACTATAAGTGAATATATATAGTCATGAGACATGGAGTATAGTGTGGGAGTGGAGTCAAGGGATTAGTAATAGATAAGTATGATATTGGGGGGAAGAGGGGAGTGGGGCAGCAGATTAGGGGTGGGGGTTGTCACTTCGAGGAGTAAAAATAACTATTGCACTGTGTTGTACAACTGAATCTAATTTTTAAAATATGTTTATTTCACAATAAAAAAAAGAACAAAATTCAACTGAAAAAAAAACGGCAATGGGAGATGAGGCATTACTGCAATAATTCAGGGAGTTTTAATCTTACTGAACTCCTGAGACCTTAGTTTGGCCTGATGAATATAGTATCCATCTTATAGAAATCTTCTGGTTAAAAGTAATCTATCTCCTCTCTTTTGTTTAAGCAACTGGGGACAGAAATGTTTATGCTTGCTCTTGGAAAATTTGAGCAAAAGAGGCAAGTTGGGATCAGGTCATGTGTCGGCCATGTTGAAGATGTTGGTCTTTATTCTAAGAGCAATTATAAAAACTTGGTAACGCATATGACATGGGTGGGACGTCGGGTCAAACATGATTCCTGGGAATTCACTCTACAGCAACCAGCCCGGTATTGGAAGTGGAGGCCCAGGATTTTAAATAAAAACCTCTGCATTCGCCCCAAAAATATACATCATTTTAATGACAACTGAGTAAAAATAAATAAGAATGACAACAACAACAAGAAACAGAGAATTTGAGTGGGGAAAAAAATGCTTCAATTCTATTCTACACCAGTAATATTATAATTCACTTGTAATGTTAATGTAAAGGAAGTTTCATATATATATATATATAACAACTCAGCGCTGTCCTACTTGTATCCATCCCACAAAGCCTTACTCATTGGTACAACCCAGCCGGAGATGCCTCAGAATAAAGAAAACACAAACAGGGGTGTTGAACATCAAAAATAAACAGCACATTTCAATTCGCCATAAACAAAGAACCAAATCTGAAAATCTTTGGAAAGTACATGTGTAATACAGAACGGGGATTTCAAAGTTCACGAATGAAAACCTATGGGGTTAAAAATAACACACCAGGCTGGGATAAACATCACAAAACAGACTAACAAAAATCTGGAAAGATAACTGGAAGAGGAAGTGTAAGGGTACAGCTCATTTTTTCTTTCATATAAGGAATAAAAAATACATTGCTTCAGCTACGAAGCTAATATTAATAGATATGAGTTCAATTGTTTCATTTAAAGTTATAAAATAAAGAATAAAACAAATGAGAATAGTACATTCTAGATACGGGCTGATCCTTCAGCCGGGGTCCTAATATAAGCAGGTTCGTGGAGCTCAGACCAGCCCCAAAAACCCAGTGCAATTCTTGTAAGTCAAGTCATGATTATATACTGCCAAGATTTGGAGACTTCTTTAGCTTACATATAACCTAGCAGAAGTTCACTAAAGAGTCATTAAGTCATACTTTGGCAAAAAGAATATTAAAAACCTACCCGCCCCCCAAAACACCATGGATCGTGATTATACATGTCTAGGTTTGTACACACATAGCGATGCATCTAGAACATTCTTTAATAAAATGCTGTTTGTGGGTTATCTCTGAGTGTCAGTTTTTCTGCCCTTTTTAAAAATATTGTTTCTAGTATCCTGTCCTGTGACTTTGTGGGAACTTTGTGAATTACAAAAGAGTCCCACTAGTAGAAAAATAAAATAAGAAAAGTGCTTTAAAAATTATTTTAAATGTAACCTATCTGAAGTAATGAGGTTATTATATTTATAGTAGTTGCCAGGCTATTATGAAAAATAATTTTTTATTGGAGAGATGTATGGTATATATCACATGATAGAGCAAACCAGGGCTTCTCCAACATCAGCATGTATCAGAATTAACAGGAGAGCTTCCTAAGAGACAGATTGTTAACCCCACCTCCAGAGTTTCTGATTCCTTAGATATGGGGAGAAGCCCAATAATTGCATTTCAACTATTTTCCAAGTGACACTGATGCTACTGGTCCAAGAAAACACTTTTGAGAACCACTACATTAAACAGACAAATGTATCTCTAGATAAGAATTTCATTTTGGATCCATAATTTGAAAAAGTCAGCTGATTTCATTGCTCTCTTGGCCAAACAGGTACTTGAAAAAACTGAATTGTGTGCCTCTGTGCTTTTTTCTTTTCGTATATATTGTTGGTAAGTAAAGAATTGGAGCTAGNGAAGAGATGTCAGCCATGACATCATTTAGATTAACTAACGATGTCTCAGAGCTGTTTCTTATTAAGTAGTAATAGCATAAAAATCCAATTTCTTTATGCTGTTGTCCATCAGTGCTCTGTTATTTCCTGCTAAACATTCCTACCCAATATTTCACACCCCAAGTAAACATAATCATCTGGAGAAAGACTCTAAAGGTTCCCAAACTATCCTTTATTTTTACTGCAAATAAGTAACATCCCAATGCTTGGTCCAGAACTACTAAAAGTCCAATAGTTTTCCCATTTTGTCCTAGCAGAACATAAGATAAAGGGAGGGAATGATCTCTAAAGCAGAAGCAACAAACACAAAATAAAAATTAGTAAGTACTTAAAAAGATAACCACTTAAAACACAAGTCTATCTACCAGATAATCAAACCATAATGACTGGTTCATCCTGAAGTGTGTGTTGTAGCAAAAGTTTAATAGGATTAGATATTTATCAGACTGGGCAAGGTAATGCCTAGTGCAGAAAACATAACCAGACACATCTAGTTCTCAAGCCCTCAACCTCAAGAGCAGGGTTTAAACATCAGACACAAAACAAGGTCAAAAATAATTAATTCCTATTATATTAAGAAGCCAACAGCAGACCCAGATTAACTCCAATCAAAGATTAATATGCAAGGAGAAAAAATTAATGCAAGAATATATAATAAGTAAATAAATTAAAAAATAAATAAGGATAGGGGCTTATTATACAAAATAAAGATAACGAACTCATTTTGGAAAAAGATTTGCCCCAAACTACAAAGACAAATGCAATCACTTCTTAGCGATATCAAGAAATAATAAAAGAACGTGGATTTAATACAATGAGGTTTAAAGGGTAAGATGCTAAGACAACAGAAGAAAAGTTTTAAAAATGTCAGAAATAAAATTGGGGAAATAAAACAACACCTTTTCTCAACTAGACAACTTAGAAACAGCAAGCAGTGAAACTGACAACACGCAAAACCAAACCAATACGTGTAGAATAGAGCTAAGGAAATCACAATAAATGCAAATAAAAATGATTAAGATGTGAATTACTAGAAGCAAATGGAAGGTATGGGAAATATATCAATGAGCACAAAGTAAAGATAATTATTATGTCTCTGAAGAAGAGATTAAAGCAAATAAAATAGAATAACATTAAATATAAAATAGACGGGAGAAAACATTTCCTACATTGGGAAAAGAGAGGAATCTATGGGTTCAAAGCATTCTAGGAAATTTAATAGAACAGGATAAAGATACACTTCACTGGCATTCCTGAAGTTTAAGGGACATTCATAATTTTCTGATACTTGATTAGCACAACTATTTTCATTGATAACACACATGTTAACCACCCCACACATACATACATATGATGTTCATGTGATTGAATACTAAGGACACCACATCTACCTGGCCCCTTTGCCTTAGCAATGTGCCTTTGTATTCAGAAAAACAGCATTTGTTCACATTCAAAGTTATAATGCGATGCTTAAAGTAATTTACATCTATTGATTGAGGAAAACAGAAAAATTAACTTTTTGCATTTTCTGTGACAAACACAAAACTAGATCTTTGTCAATTACTATAGAAAGATAAAGACATATTAGTAAGTAAATAATTTTGCTTTAAAATAGGAAGACAGAGAGAAGCATTATTTTAGCAGAAGCAGCAGGACTCCATTTTCATTTTTATAGCCTCATTGGACCTGGGTGGCTCATCATCTCAAATCCCTGGCTATACAGTTAGTTCCCATTACAATGGTGACATTCACTAATGCTGACACGTTGACAGCCAACCCCAGGCTCGCTGAAGTTCTTGGAAACCCATCCCTGGATGGCTTCATGCTTCCTCCTTGCTCGCCAGTTACTGAAGTAATTTCAGCAGTATCCCAGACTCACAATAGGTAGGTAGGAGGAGAGAAGGACCATTCTGAGTGTCAGTCTCTAGTTATACAGAAAATATAAAATTAACGCACCAGATTGGCTGAGCCACCAGGGTTAAGACTTGATGCATGTGTCACCTCAGCAGCACAGCAACCATTTTTGATTACCTTTTCTTTCTTGAATGCTGATGGTTGTGCCCAGACTACTGTTAAAAAAGTGTCAATGGGACCCAGGAATTCCACTCTTGGGTATCTATCTAGAGAAACCCAAGACACTAATTCAAAAAAATATATGCACCCCTATGTTTACTGCAGCGCTATTTATAATAGCCAAGACTTGGAAACAACCGAAATGCCCATCGGTAGACAATTGGATTAAGAAATTGTGGTACATTTACACAATGGAGTATTACTCCGCTATAAAGAAGAATGAAATCGTACCCTTTGCAATGATATGGATGGACCTAGAGACTATTATGTTAAGCGAAATAAATCAGTTGGAGAAAGACAAATACCATATGATCTCACTTATATGTGGAATCTAAAGAACTGAATAAATGAGCAAAGTAAACAGAAATAGTCTCAGAGATATAGAGGAAAAACTGATGATTGCTAGATGGAAG
>NW_017731351.1:1305805-1306928 GCF_001890085.2 Hipposideros armiger
CTTGAGACAACATGGAAGCTTTAACACATAATGTTTTCTGCAAGGTCAAGATCTACTACCCATTAAAGCATTTTGCCAAAGGAAAAAGTCGTTCGAAAGTACATGAAACTCTAGGTGATCTGCCTTTGGTGGAACTTGACTTTCTGAAACATCAGAAACACAATTGTCTTTTAATAAGTTGAAATGGCGAGGTCTGGGCAGGAGCCTGGTGGGGACAGAACACCTGGAGTCAAAGCCACAGAACATTTCTTCTGATTACTGAAGAGTTACCCTTCTCCCAGCTAAAAAGAGGGAGTTTTTACATCCATAGTTTTTGCAAGGTATCTGATCTGATATCGTTTGTCTTGAGGACTGTTATGTTGGCAAAACCATGGGTCTTCTAAGGAATAGAATTAAAACTAGGATATTGAGGGGGTGTTTGGGAGTCACAGAATTTTACAGTTAGAAAAAATTTCATGCTCTCTCCACTTTCATAGCCAGAACACACATTTCTGTGTAATGAGAGAAGAAAATTTAAATTCTACTCTCCTTCTGAAATCTCATAGAGTCTGACTGTAAAGAAGAAAGTTTACTGTTTTCCACTTTTTTAATGAGTTTTTCCTGGCCCATGATGACTAGGGCACAGTCTCCAATGTGCCTATTCAAGGTTAGAATTTCAAAATCTTCATTAATATGTTGCTATTGCACCAGGATCATTCATGCTATGCTGCCTTTGCTGATTAAATTAATAGCTACAAATGCTTACCAAAGAGATTAGCTGATGCATCCGCCCTCCCTAGAAGAGCCGGTTGCTAGGCAGCCCTGGGCTAGGGCCTGGCACCAAATTCTTTCTCTGTTAGGACAGAGATTGCCATGCATCCTCGACGGGGAAAATGAATGCTACATTGCTTTCACGAAGAGCATTCACCTTGGTCTTTACATCTCAATTGCTCTAGTTTATTTTAATCACAAGGAGCATCCTAGTGTTTCAAGTCTATTTAATCTGAAGTAGATTGTGTCTCATGCTTTGCGGAGTTGCTTCCACGTCTCGCCTTACTCTAGTCTCCTTCCAAGCACCGATTTCCCACCATAAATGGGCATACTTTATGGCTACTGGAGCTTTCTGCCAAGACAGGTCATAATC
>NW_017731351.1:1310793-1313147 GCF_001890085.2 Hipposideros armiger
GTTTTCTCCAATATTTGCCATGAGAAGCTGATCAAGCTCCTGGAGGGAAATCTCACAAGTGGTGACCCCTACCCCCCGCCCTCCATAACAGGGCCCTTAGTGTTACAACTCATGTCGTATTCAAAACAGAGTTTCATCTCAGAGGAGTCTATAAAATGACATGTGCTAAAACATCAACTTTGAACATACAACAATTCCAAATTCCACTTCATTAAACACGCCCACAATATGATGGTAAATGAAGGCTGTTCTACATGAGGTATCTGAGAACTGATTGAGAAGTGAGAAATACGCTGATGAGGGGGCATTCTAATCCTCATAGGAAAAACTGTAATTTAAAAATGCTTGATCTAGCTCTCTGGGTAGGCTTCAGGAAGTGCTATAATCTCTCTTAAATCTTAAGCAAAATATGGTGCATATTAACATTTTTCTAAGAGGAAGTATCCTTCATGTTCATCCAATATACAAACGGGCCTGAAAGGCAAGCAAGCAATAAGCAAACAAAATTCCTATTGTTGTAGGGAAAATTACAGGAGAAATAGCTCTAGCAAGACAAAATTGAAGATAAAGTTTCTTCCCCTTATGATTATACATTTGAGTAGCAATCCTATACATGGATCTGTGGAATTGTGTAAGGTAGAAAGGATAATGGTATCATTGTTTTAAATATTTGATGGCAATAGATGCCCTGAATCTCGGAAGTCAATCTTCTAAACGCAGCGAGTTCATTGTAGTAAGTTTATTGCTAGATCTCCAATTCTATGTTCCGTTGTCACTGATACGATTATCACTGTTGTGTCAGAGTACACATACTGGAGCTGTTATTCAGAGGAATTTTAAGATCTAAGTTTATTATGCTATTTCTCATACAAATATGCAAAAATAAAATATAATTGCAACTGATTCCAAGTGTACCCTCATGCAAAAATCCATGTTTATTGATAATTATCATGCAAATTTAAGTCATATAGCTCTGCATTGTGCTCCTTTAGTAACTGTGTGCTTTTTTCTGTTTTTTAGCTATAAATGTCTACATAAATTTGAATAATTTCTCTATATTTTATCCATAAATGCCTCCATAAAATGTGACTAATGCTTTTAATGTGATATTATAACGTTAGTAAGAAAAGAAGCCAAGCGTATCTTCGTGAACGTAAAGCAAATAAGTGCCAGGTTTCAGTGGCAGCCTGTCCTGTTCTTAGTTTCTGAAGGACACTTCTGAGTCCCCACTAATGCATTTCCAACTTATCCACAGCCCTTCCTGTCTGTCCAATGTACTTCTCATTTTTTTACACTACACTTTGTTTTCTAATCCTTTCATTGAATCTTTTGTGTCTTTCCCTCCTCCTCTCCTCGAATTATCACAATAGTTTCAAACCCTTGAGAGGACTCTAAAGTTGTTTATAGGCTTCACTGAAATTACAAAGCTGGTCAAAGCACAGACATGCAACACACAGAGAAACATNCAGGAAAATAATCAGGCAGGACACAGAGGGCATCCAGCTAGTCCCAGGCAGCCTTGGTTTACACTGGTACTGATGTAATTTTAATAATACATCGTTCGCCCTCCAAGATGTCCTGGTTTGTATGATGAAATATAAAGTCACAAATGCATCACCATGCAGAGCTCAGCCTGTCCAGACAGCAGCAGGAAGCCAGAGCCCAGGAGGAATATCTCCCAGGAGAAAAGAAAAGGAATCGAACTCTTACCCTTGCAAGAAAAGCTTTCTAGTTTTTAGTTCAGTCAGAATGTTGGCAGCTGAATAATGTTAGGTATAGAGTCTATACAAAACAAAAATACTTATCGAAACGGAAAGACACATAATTGGGGGAAAGTGGTTCGGCTATAAGTAAGGTATACAAAGTCATACAACGTAAACACTAAGTGCCTATTAATTTTTAGAAATCATAATTTAATTACAGCAGGACTAATGCAGGAGGAGGGATGTGTGTGAGAGAGCTTAGTCTTCATATTCCTTCTAATGAAGATATGAAAATTTATACTGAAAAATATAAAACTGTAGCAAAGACATTATTTAAAATTATTGAGGTAAATGGTGGAAGGAAAATAAAAGGGCAGAAGTGACTGACTTCAAGAAGCAGGAATCTGATGGGACAAAGTAGGACAATGAAATATGTTTTATTCTCATTTTAAACTGTGGACAGAGGCTACTTTAATAAAAACAAATGTTAAACTAAGAAACCTGATTTTTTTTCCTTATTGCCAAATAATAATGTCCAATCTCCTTATCATATAATCCAAAGTTCTTAGAAATTTCTCTCCCACCTAATTCTATGGTCTTAAATCTAATCACTCCTACCCTTTGTCTACCAGACACACAGGAACACACTTT
>NW_017731351.1:1319807-1321075 GCF_001890085.2 Hipposideros armiger
TGGTATGTGAAGAATACCTCCAAGATTAGAGGAAAAGAGTATCAGATTTTTCTAACATATAGTGATCACAATATCCAGAACCTTCTGTGCTTTTTAAATAAGCAAATAGCTCACTCCCTCATTAATTATGCAACAAACATTTTATTATATTTTTCACAAGGAGATAATATGGAGGGACCAGGAGGTACAAAGATTTAGGCACAGAACCTCCCCTGGAGTGACTATTCTGGTGGGGGACACTGGTAAGGGAGTAAGCAATTACTACAGTGCCATCGCTACCATTCAAGCCTGCACGAGGTGTCTGCAAAGAGAAAATCTACTCTAAGAGGACAAGAAAAAGGCTACAGGGCTGGCTTCCCAAGGGAAGCAAACCTGAGAGGAAAAGATAAGAATTAGCTAGGCACAGACAGAATAAGGGAGTGGGAAAGACATTCCAGGCAAAAGAATTAGCCAATCAAAGGGCATAGGGATGAGTAGGCGCGACCAGAGGAGGGTGTTGAGTGGTCAGATATAGAGCAGGGGACGTAAGCTACCTGAGGGTCATGAACCTGGTTAATGAGAGTCCGCTGGTTGTAAGCAACAGCGACAGACCCTCTGACTTATACAGAAGCAGCAAACAACAAAACTAATTGGAGCCATCTGCTGTATCTCAGAATCAAAGTAAAAGCTGAGGACTGAATCCTCAGAAAAAATGTAAGATAAGGTGAAAGCACTTCATCAGAGGTAACAGGTGAACAGAACTAAAGAACAGCCTGGGAGGCTGGATTCAATCATTTCAACACTTTTCTATTCATTGTTCTGAAATTTTAATTCCCAAAAGGAGCCACATCACTGGTCAGGTTGCTGACTCCAAGAAGGCTGCATGCATTGTGGGAGGAACAATCACAAAAGTAAAATCAGGTGCCACGCCTTCCCCGGCAAGTGGGGATTCATGTTGGTCAGATGGAAACTACAGGTGCCCGCCTTTGGAGGTACAACAGAAAATTTGCTTTAATATCTTATACAATAAGATTTGCATCTCAACTTACAGTGCAGGAGGGGTAAACCACAGAAGAAAATCAAAACACTGTTCCCAGGCAAGGGAAGATGGAAGTCAGTCCTATGAAAATGGCAGAGTCCCTCCTTTGCGGATACTTTACAAAGTTTGGCTTTCTATTCCATAGGATTGGGGACATAAAGGGGACACATGGCACCTTTGTGTTTAGAAAAATCTCTGTGATGACAGAGTACAAATAGTTTGTAAGCCATCAAAACTCAAGCTAGGACAA
>NW_017731351.1:1322844-1323704 GCF_001890085.2 Hipposideros armiger
GTATCCGAAAAGCTTCCATGAAGTCATAAGCTGGAAATTGGTCTTGCACTCTTGCTTTGAAAGACTCAACATTACTGAAGATTCTGAGCATTCCCCTCAAATGGCAGGTACGCTTCGGCTGATTCTAGGACCTATGTTTTCTTCATCTGCTGAAATAGAATTGTGTGTGGCTAGTCCTTAAGATTGTGGAACCAAGGACTGAAACTATGTGCTCTATCAAAAAAAAGTAAAAAAAGCAATGTGCCCGAGATTAGAGAGGGTAAGCTGTGGTGAAACATGCCACCCCACCGTGTGAGAGAGGTGACAGGCCTCAGAGGGAGAAGCAATGACATTTGGGACATTTTTTTTTCGGGCCACCATTAGGATTATCTATGTTCTCAAATTCACAAATGTGTCTGTCACTGTGGCTGACAGCGCTTGAATGTATTTTCAGTAATGAGGACAGTACAGGGCCTTGTATGTCAAGTTTCTTTCCAGACATCAGCATCTAGGAGAAGAGACTTGCACATCTATGTTAAGTCAGGAGAGATTTCTTACAGGGCGCGCTGTGATAAAGTGCAATGCGGAAGGATGTGGAAAATGAGGGCTGGCTGCACAAACCTCTGACACTGACGCATAACAAAGTTTCAGAAGAAACCTCGATTTTTCCACCGACAGAAGTGAGCCTTTAGATTCTTCGTATTAGAAGAGATATTTTGGAGGTTCAAAAGTAGAAGGCAGCACTGGCTGGTCTCACACAGCAAAACTGGGCAGAAAAGTTTTGACCTCATGTTTTATTTCCTTTAGAGAGCAGCTGAGGTTGTCTTCATGCAAGTAAGGTCCCATCAACTCACGGCAGTCAGTTTCCCCACCTCTGAAGA
>NW_017731351.1:1327399-1329180 GCF_001890085.2 Hipposideros armiger
GGATGCAGCCAAATCCTGGTAGCACAGAGAAAGTCTTCATTTTCCTCTACTCTGAGCATCCATCCATGGAATATCAGGGGTGGCATTCATAAGTGGAAGGCATATTTATGTGTACTTCATTTGGCTGGAAATATAATTTCTCTATTTGGATATGAACTAAAAATTAACACAATCCCCTTTGTCATTCCTAACTGGACCACTAAGCAAAATCATTGAAGTGTTATGTCTTTGGAAATATTGTAGAACAGAGAACACAGAGCATATATTATTTTTGTTGAAATCCGAAGAACTTCTTTCCAATGATGTAATCCCTTTGTTGACTGTCAGCTCTCCAATTGTATAATTGTTTTTGTACCTCTTGAGCTGAAGTTACATTTCTAGTACTCTCTTGTCATCCTTCAAGTTTCCCCAATGGACAACTGATAGAAGTTTGGAAGCACAGAAGGAAAGAGGAAGCTATTTTGTTATTTTCTGTTTGGTAATACCTCTTTCATCAATCGCCTTTCCAGCGTCTTCTAACACTTTTATAATCAATACCCTGAGTTAAACCCTTCTCTGCTTGAAATATCTAGAGTGGTTTCCTTTTTTTTTTCTTTTGACTAGATACTAAATATTCAGAGTTGGTAGAAGAGCAATTATTTATGAGACGAACGCTGCTTTCAAGAAGACATTTTGGTCTATTAATGGACCTTGACTTTTTATGACATTATTGAAGTTTCCAATATACTGACCCCAAAGAAGTCACTTAACTTTTCTGAGCCATTGTTTTCTTAGGTGGAAAATGCAGGGCTTGAATTTCATAACTTTAAGCTGATTTTTTACTTTAAATTTTATTCATCTAAAGAAAGTGAAACTATTGGATTATCACTAATCCTTAAAATTTTTCCATGTTTAAAGATCAGGGCTCAANACAAAGGAGTCAAAAGCATACAGTGGAGAAAAGAAAACTTCTTCAGTAAATGGTGTTGGGAAAATTGGAAAGCCATGTGCAAAATAATGAAACTAGACTGCTACCTGTCACCATATACCAAACTTACCACAAAATGAATCAAAGGCCTAAACATAAGACCTGAAACAGTAAGTTACATCAAAGAAAGCTTGGGTACTAAACTTATGGACCTTGGGTTCATAGAGTATTTTATGTATTTGACCTGAAAGGCAAGGGAAGTAAAAGCAAAAATAAATGGGACTATATTAAACTAAAGAGCTTCTACACAGCAAAAGAAATCCTCAACAAAATAAAGAGGAAACCAACTGGATGGGAGAAGATATTTGAAACACCTATGATAAGGGGCTAATATACAAAATATATAAAGAACTCATACAACTCAACAGCAAAAACACAAACAATCCAATTAAAAAATGGGCAGAGGACCTGACCAACACTTCTCCCAAGAAGACATACATGTAGCCAACAAATGTATGAAAACATGCTCAATTTCACTAGCAATTAGGGAAAGGCAAATCAAAACTACAATGAGATACCACTTCATACCTGTAGAATGGCTATCATCAGCAAGACAAGTAACAAGAAGTGTTGTAGATGCTATGGAGAAAAAGGAACCCTCATACACTGCTGGTGGGAATACAAACTATTATAGCCACTGTAGAAAACAGTAGAGAGTTTTCTTAAAAAAATTAAGAATAGAATTTCTATATGATCTAGCAATCCTTCTTCTGGGTATCTATCAAAAATATCTGAAAATATTTATCTGTAAAGATATATGCATCCCTATGTTCATTGTAGCATTGTTCACAGTGGCCAAGACATGGAAACAACC
>NW_017731351.1:1334521-1336013 GCF_001890085.2 Hipposideros armiger
CTGGCACATGGTTCTCCATGGGAATAGTTCTCTGAACCCCAGAAACAGGTGCTTTCTATTTTTTTTTTAAGATTTTATTGGGGAATTGGGGGATGGAAACAGCGTTGGTGAACCGGGGAAGGGGAACAGATAAGTCGCTGTCCTTTTGTTCTTCAGTCTAGTTGTGGAGGACTTCGCTTCACTGGTCCATGTTGGTATTATCATTGCGCTCTTCCCGGGTGAGGCAGTTGCTCACCAGCTATTGGACGGCCACTGATGGCCACTCACAGCAGCCCAGCTCCAGGTTGAGCTGTTGTTCACCATCTTAACTGTAGAGGGCGCAGCGTCAATGGCCCTCATATGTGGGATATGAACCGGGGCCCTGCTGCTCAGAGCTAGTGTCCCAAGCCAACTCCTAACCAATGTGCCACTTGGCTGGCCCAACAGGTGCCTTCTAAAGAACAGGATTATAGGCTCCTAATATCTCTCTGTCCTCTCTCTTCCTCTGTCCCTTTCACAAATGTATGACATATTTATGTAAATATGTATTTTATAAATTGATGACATAGTTTCACAAATATATATTTTATAAATATAAATTATATATTTAAATGTGTATATATACATACATAATATGCACATATATGCACATATGATACATACATATATAGTATGTATGTATGTATAAATAAATATAGTAGGTATAGATATAAATTATATATAGATATATCCCTATTAAACAAATATTACAAAAATTCTCAATAAAATCTAAGACTTTAAATAATGATAAACAGGGGAAATCCATATTAGTAGACATCACAATATTTAAACATCTATTGATGACCTACAGGCAAAAACGTCATGTCAACTTTAATAAATGAAAAAGTAAAGAACAACAACGAAATAAGATTTCAAAATCACAATGGCTATTGTATATTGGCCATATGAAGTGGACTGCGAAGAAGGTCATTGCCCTTGAGGACAGGACAAAGGACTCTGAGGGTGACTGAACCTCCTAATGAAACTGGTGGTGAAGGAAGAGTCCCTGAGCATGTCTGACAATAGTGCTGCTGCTTCAGGGCCACACTCAGGTGCCTATCGGAAAACTCTCCCTATGCTGTCAGAAGAAATCGGAAACACTCTTGACTTGGGGCTTTCCTTGTGAACCATAGTATATTTTTTATATATTTTTTTCATTTAGTATTAACCTTAGTAAACTCTTCTAGAGTAAGAACATCCTTTGTCATTTCTTCCTCATAAACAGTGTACAGATATCCATATACTTGCTTCTTAATAAGTGATTTTTTTGGAAGAATACCATCACACTTTTCACACTTGTATGAATGAACAGATTTATTTGTTCAACTTATCTGGGCCATGTATCTGACTGAATTAAATGTACAAGGATTCCTATGCTCCTAGAGCTTAGATTTTAGTGGAAAAGATGACAATAAATAATAATCATGCAGACTAAGTAAAATTAGGTTAAAACGTAATGGAAGAAAAGACAAAC
>NW_017731351.1:1338498-1341070 GCF_001890085.2 Hipposideros armiger
AAAAAAATTCATCTTAATCATTGGGACCTCACTGTCATTATCTATAAAAGAAAGAATTCAATTACTAAGACTGTATTCATAATATATGACTAAAATTAATTATGAGATTTGAGATTAAATACATTTTTCCTTTAGATGATTTCTATTTTTTTCAAAGAAATAAAAGAATTCAGGGTTGCAGGTCCAGTTTTCGTTGTTGTTCTTTTTAAAGGTAACAATCAAAGCATTCCTCAGTTTCGCAATATCAAGTATTGTATCATTATCAAGAAAAGATCATCAAATTTGCCCTCTTGGCTTTGACCTGCAACAGCCCAAATTTTCCACTAAGACCAACTAAAACTAAATACACACATACATATGTACATACATATCTCCAAGAAGAATTCCCAACGGAAAGCAGAATCCTAGCAGAGATTTTAGAAGTCTCTCACAGGGCTTGAAAAACAATCATTGGATTTGAGGACTACAATAGCTGCCAGGTCTTAGGGGAAAAAATCATGGAGTCACAGGAACCCAGAGGCAGTGAGTGTGACCTGTTCTAGCTCGCCACGTGAAAACTTGCCAATTTCCAAGAAGTACAATCTAAACAGAAAGCAGCAACTAAGTAAGTGCCTGCAAACCGAAGTGAACCTTAGCAGACGTGTGCTAAGCCGCCAAGTTCAGACCCTACTGCTGACACGAGCCCGCTTCTAGTCCAGGCTCTCAGTGGGGCTCCATTTGTAAGAGGAAATCAAAATAAGCCAACCACTTTGAAGAATGAAATCTGATGTCAAATGTGTCCAATCNTTCTAAATTAGAAAACTGAAACAGGCTTCCAGAATATATAAAGGTGTTGTTTTTTTTCTAGGAAATTGTAGCAAGTGACTATTCTAAACTGTCCCCAAAATAGGGACCCAAGAACAAAAGAACAAGCCGCTGTGTTATTTCTTTAAGAAAGCTAATTACTATTATATCCACCAACCTCACATGCCCACTGAGAAAATGTATGTCAGGAGAAAAAAACCTTGTATTGTGAAATTCATGCTTAGCAAGCACCCATGGCGAAACCTTTTTTGTTTTCTTTAAAAATGTTTTAACTTAATGAGAAGGCACAATGCAGTAATGCAGAGGAAATCTCAGAATTACATTTAAGGTTATTACTCAGGACATCTTTTGAAGATGTTGTTTTCAGTACAGGCTTAACCAATCACTTTTTTCTGAAAGCCCTTTGATACAATTCAATGACTTTCCTTCTCCAGTGCAACGATCAACTGCTTAAATCAATACTGACGAATTCATTCTGTACAATATCGCCTGGGTTACAGAGGATAATTTTCCAATTGTAGAACCATACATATTAGATACCACACAGAAAATATACATTAAGTGCCAAACATATGTCAAGAAAATCTGCCCCTGGTAGGACAACTGAACAAAGCAAAGAAATGAACCTCAATTCTATGTTCTGATGGGACTCATAAGAACACAGCATAGGGAAAAAAAAAATTTTAACTTCAAGGAAATAAAAAAAAAATCCTTTGTATCTGTACTAAGCAATAGAAAATCAATATACATTGAGCTACAGATGAGGTTGTGATTGTTGCATGATTTTGTGTGTAAATATGCCAGCTTCCGGAAAGTCAAATGAACCAGGAAGAATGTATAAGAAGGTTCATCATATTAAAAATGCAGCTTCATAGTCAGAAAAGAGCTCTAGACAAAAGCCAAAATATCTGGGATGATTCTATCAACCAACGCCTGTCAACAAACAGTCTTGGATTGTACTTATCTTTTATATAGTGATTCTTATTTGTATCACATGACCTCTAGGATCTCTGTCTTGTAAAATCTCTGAGTATATAACTTGTATTTATGCATCTACGAAACAAAGCACACATGCAGCCACTCTTCTAAGTGATAAGCAAAAATCACTTATTAAGACAGCCTCTACTTTTCAAGGAATTCAAAGTCAAGTAGAGAAATTTCATATTAGTTTCTATTGTCATAATGGAATGTGTCTTAAACATGGGTTCTAAGTTAAAATATGGATGGTAGTACTTCTATCGAAGTGTGCTCTCAGAAGCCTTGGATAACCAGGGGTTCAGGAAGAAGGAAAAAGGCACGTTCCTGAATTCCAGAATTTTATATTTTAGATTTGCTTAAAACTTCAAAATAAATAAACAGGTCTAAAATTGATGAATAAATACAAATTAGTTAGACAACATCTATTTTTTTCAACTCGGTCTTCTATTTTTTATACTAAGAGATAATACACTATTACCCACTAGTATAAGAAGTGTCTAAGCTAGTGAAAGCTTGTTAATGCCTTTCTGACCATACACTGATTGCAGTATATAATGTTGACTTTTTAAAAAGTGGGGAACATTGAAAATTACATTTTTAGTGAATAAAAAAATTATTATATGACAAAATAAGGTCTTTTTAACTTTTTAATTTGCTGTAAATAGGTTAAGAAAAAAAGTATAGCAGATACAAAAATCTACAATTAGTTCATCTCACAGAAACGTTAGGTAAGTCTCCTGGAGATATAGATATAGATAGATGATATAGATATAGATATATACTGGGGGGG
>NW_017731351.1:1342600-1343792 GCF_001890085.2 Hipposideros armiger
TATCCCCTCTGTGCAAGAAAAGATCACTCAAGGACTGTATATTTTTTACAATATAATGTCCAGGAATTACTTAAAAATTATTACCCATAAGAAAATAGGACACAGGACATGGGTTAGTATAGAAACATGTCCCCTGGCTCTATCTGCTGAGTGGGCTTAGAAGCAATCAAACCCACTAGCAGGGAGCAGGCCCAACAGCCAGATTTCACTTTTTAATACCAACTGGAAGAAACAGGACACCTTAGTGACATGGCCGATTCTAACCCTGGGTCAGGAATATATACCAGGAGGTTGGAGCATCTTGTAAGAAAACACTGAAAAGATAGGAAGCAGGGGATGGGGAACCCACAGAGACACCAGGAACAACTGAAAGGACTCCCAGAGGCCACATCAGGAATAATTTTGGCAAGAAAAGAAATAAATAGTAAAGTAAATGTTACAATAAATAAATAAATAAGGGAATAAACAAAACTATGCAGAAGAATTCTAGATAACCTATGTGGATAATACTTTGTCCTCAAGGAGACGGAACTCCCAGCTGTTACATGTGGGCTGGACAAAGTGCCTTCCTTTCAAAGAATACAGCATAGAAAGGAGAAAAATCTATAACTTTATTATTAAAATAATAAAAGCTACATGTATTTAATTAATAACATGTACTAGTAAACTGTAAAAAGTCAATGTTTTCCATATTTTAAATTCTGTAGTAGTCTCTTTAAAAATATTACAAAGCCTACTCTTTCTCGTTGGTATTCCCATTGATATTGGCTTTAGGATTTCAATTACGCATGAAAACAAAAATCAGAAAATGATCATATTCAAAGCTGTCAGCAGTACTAGTCCCAGCCGCCATCTCCTACCTTCTGTTCCATTTGCTACCTTTTGACAGCCGTTTTGGGTATAACTTCTCCGTATATATACTCCACGGCTTTGCTTTCTCACACACACAGAACGGTATTCATTGTTCTGCAATTTTCTCTTCTTTTAAAGCCATGCTGAAGACATACATTACTCAGCAATGTGACCAGGTAAGTCTATGAGTTCTTCAGTTCTGCCAATTTTGCATTAAACCTCCTTTAGATGTTATCTTTAACATTTTTTGCAACATATTTTGATTGATATTATAAATTTCTCCTCTACCTCCTGTCTTTCATAAGCATATGCCCCATTTGAGTCATAAAAAGTTTCCACT
>NW_017731351.1:1345252-1350226 GCF_001890085.2 Hipposideros armiger
GCCAGCACCCGTAGTGAGCGGCCGTCCAGAAGCCGGCGACTGATCTGCCTCGCCAGAGAAGAGCGCAATGATGGTGCCAACTTGGGCCAGTGAAACAACATCCTCCACAACTAGACTGAAGAATAAAACGACAGCAACTTGTCTGTTCCCCTTTCCCCGATTCCCCAGCACTGTTCCCATCCCCCAATTCCCCAATAAAAATCTTTAAAAAAAAAAGAAAATGCTACTTTCTGGGGTTCAGTATATTCATCTCTAAAATAATAATGATGATAACAGCTATCTGGCAGGATTGTTGAGGGGGTTAGATGAGCATATCTGTAGCTATATCTATCTATATGTATATCTATCTATATTATCTAACACCTGGCAAATTATAAACACTATATAAATATTAGCTGTTACTGTTATTATTATTAATTACCTACCAGAATGCTGTGCCCTGGGGAGTATGAGTTATATTATCAATAAAAACATTTTATGTCATGGCAGGTGGGAACCTATAGTAGAAAAAGCTAAGACAATAGAAAGTGAACAAAAAGTTGGCAAGGCTAGCCATTACTGCTCGTATTTAAATTCCAAGAAAATAATAAAAATGAGCATGTAAGTGCACTGAGTGACTGCTTATTTAAAACATACTTTAAAGCTAGTTCAGGTAGGCAGGTTTTGGAATGTGATAAATGAATTAAACTGTATCAGTTTCAAACTGTCACCGTTAGAATCTAATTCAAATTTAAACAGCAATTTAAACAGTATAAAAGATTGCCCTCATTGGTCCTCCATAATCTTAACCTTTGGAGCTTTCCGCAGAATAGATAGTAAATTGAATTAATTATTAGCCTTTCACCTTGGAGACCTAGGTAGAATTCGGCAGCTCAGAAGACAGCTAATGAGATTGGTAGCTTCATTTCAGTCCCCTATGTGCTCTAATCCTCAACACATATCCGCCTGTCGTATTTTCCCACTGCTTCTTTTTAGTGAATAAAATTCTAAGAAGTCAGAGTTGGCTGACATTTAAAATCCTCTTTGTAAAGTGGCATAATTGTGTATACCAGTAAGGTCAAAACAATGTCATGTGTAGGAGATATCAGGAGGGAAACAAAAGAAAGAAATTAAAAGTAGTGTGCAGCAACAGGACTGATTTTAATCGATTCCCATAGTTTTGGAGTACATTTCTCTTTCTAACACCTCCCATCAAAGTAAGCATCCCGGTACATAGTCACTCTTTCCTTTATTCGTATATTCAATAAACATTTATGAATGAGAACCACATGCAATATCTATGTGTGGGTCCTGAGTACTTAACCATCATATAACTTATTACCTGGTGAAACATAAGAACAAGCTAACAGGCAATTTAATTACTGTGGGATGAGAGATGTTAAAGTGCGGAGTGGCATAATCTGGACTGGGAAGAGTCAAACAGGTTTTTCAGAAGATATAATGTCTAAGTGGAGCCATGGAGAACAAAGGCATTGATAAGTCTTAAAAAGTGAATGAGGGCCTGGGTTGTATATCTCAGGAAGAATGGGGTGTGTTCAGCCCTGGAACATTAAGTACTGCTGTGGAGCTGCAACACAGAGGTGATTGGGGTGGGCAGTGCTAGGAGAAGACATTGAAGAGAAACATAGACTCAGTATATTGCAAGACATTTAAAGAAATATGGATTGCCTCCTGAAGGCAAGGGCAACTTAGCAAGTCTCTTCTGCAAGACAGTGACCTCATCGGAATTGCATTATTGATCATCCTGGCGGTATTCATAAAGAAGGCGCTAGTGCCGAACAGGTATTGGGCCTGGCAGACCTGGAAGGTGACTCTTGCAAGAAACCAAGTTATCAGTCATGGTGAACTAAATGAGGGCGATCACAACAAAAATAGAGAGAAATGAAGAGCACTGAAAAATATTTAATACATGAGAATATTTATAAATAGGTAAGTGAACTGATGAGAAAAAGATGTGGGAGTCAAGTTAAAGGTCCAGTTTTCTTGTTTGATTTGACAAGGAGGGAGTGTTTCTGGTGTTGATAATGATAAAATATAAGCTATGCATGTCTAGAGTGCTATTGGAAGCTCGTTCTCCAAGGGGCTCTCACATAGCTGCATGTCTTCTATTCCAGGCTACCCTTGCATCGATTTGTACAGGAAACAGACTCAGAACATACAGTGTGTGTCACCTGGGCAGAGTGCAGATTTCTTACTAGACCTCCTCAGGCAAAGGTTGGGCAAGTTTGCTCATAGCCATGTTTAAAAGATTAGGTCTTTCTTTGCTTAGGGTTTCTCAGCTATAGCACAACCCCACAATGGATATAGCATCTGACTGGGCCGTCCTCTGCACAGCCCCACGGGATTTGCAGGCAAAAGGAACTGATGTGAACATGTGGTTCCTGCTTTCTGCTGTGCTGTGAGTAAAACTGTCCTGTGTCTCTGACTCACCTCCATGAAACTGCATCAGACCAGATTGTTATCCTGTAAGGAAATCTATTGCACAATTCTTCACTCCCCTTCACAACCTCTTCATTATCTCCAGTTTATGGACTGTTTAAGTTTGTGGGTTTGGACTTTTTGTGGGGATATTACATTAGGTTGAGGGTAGAAATTAAAGTTTGGAGAGGCTTTAAAATGTTTTAGAGCTTCATATATCCATAAATACCTATTCCCTATGTTTTTATATTTCTACTGTGTATATGTGTCTAATTTTTAATAGGTTAGTAACTAGTATACTACATTTGTATCCAAATAAGAAAATTCTAAAACTAGCTTTTGCAGAGCTTCATTTTTTCATATTCTGAACATAATTGTTAACAAAATGCATAAAAATTCAGATTTTAACATTAGAGAATGGAAATTGGCAAATTTGTAAGAATTTTTGTTGGTTCGATTAAAGTTTCACCAATTTAACAAATAAGAAAATTCTGACTTAAATTTTAAGGCAGCGATGCATTTTGTAGCTGATTTTATATATATATATATATATATATATATATATATATATATATATATATATATATATATATATATAAATACTTTCAACAAACTTTCTTACTACATTCCAGACAGTAGCGATATGACAATGTATAAGTAATCATCCCCGTTCTAAAAACATAAGTAATGCAAATATAAAAATCTGTACAGACATACTGAGTGAAAATAACATTTATGTTTCTTAAATACATACATAAAAATTAAACCCCATACTCTGCCTTTTACTCTTTATTGCTTATTTTAAACAATATGATGGTTAAAATATGATTCCCTTGATTATGTCAGCAACACACTGGTTTTGGAATAAGCTAAACAATCATGGCTGTCCTGGGTAGGTTATTTATATGACTGTAAACTTTAATGGGAAAAGATTTTTAATTAACATTGAAATAAAAACATTTGTGTGTGTGTGTGTGTGTGTGTGTGTGTGTGTGTGCATAGATTTTGAGATACTAATTGTGTGGCCCTGGTTAAAGAAATTTGTGGGATTCAGACATCCTAACATCTTTACTTCCAAGTCCTCTAAATTTTTGTGCTGAATATGATAGTTCAAAAGAATGGTTTACTCCCAGACAAGAAAAAGCTAAAATAGTTCATCACCACCAAACTAGTATTATAAGAAATGTTAAAGAGACTTCTTTAAAAAGAAAAGGAAACAATCAAAATCATAGATAATGAAATAGCAATAACTACATATCTGTCAATAATTACTTTAAACATAAAGGATTAAATGCTCTAATCAAAAGACATGGAATGGCTGAATGGAAAAGAAAACAAGATTATACATATGTTGCCTACAAGAGACAAACTTAGGTTGAAAAACACACACAGACTGAAAGTAAATGGATGGGAAAAGATATTTCATGCAAATTGGAATAAAAAAAAAAAAAGCTGGGTAGCAATACTTACATGGGAACCAATAGACTTTAAAACAAAGGCTATTCCAAGAGACAAATAAGGGAATTTTATATACAGTAGCCAATATATGGAAGTAACTTAAGTGTCTGTTGATAGACAATTGAATAAAAAGATGTGGCTCATATACACAATGTAACATTACTTGGTGATAAAGAATGAAATTTTATCACTTCCAACAATATGTATGGACCTAGAGGGTATTATGCTAAGTGACATAAGTCAGACAGTGAAAGACAAATACCATATGATGTCACTTATATATGGGATCTAAAAAGCAAATTGAGTAATTAAAACAGAAACAAACTCATAGATACAGGGAACAAACTCATGGTTGTCAGATGGGATAGTGGTAGGGAGCTGGGTGAGAAAGGTGAAGGGATTAAGAGTACAAATTGGCAGTTAGAAAATAGTCATGGGAATGTAAAGTTCAGCATAGGGAATATAGTCAATAATATTGTAATAGCTACGTATGGTGCCATGTGGGTACTGGACTTATTGAGGGGATCACTTCGTAAGTTATGTAAATGTCTAACCACTAAGTTGAATACCTGAAACTAATATGATATTGAATGTCAACTGTAATTAAAATCTAATTTAAAAAATAATGGTTTATTCATGCTCAATTAATTATAATTAATCATAGCTCACTTAAACATGTCTCTTAGTTCTTCCCTTTCTGACTTGAATACTTTGGCTGTTCAGAGATTTGCTGTGAAAGAAGACTGGTTCTCTGCCATGTGCATTTCCTTCTAGTAGAGAATCAAAAGGATAAGGCAAGATGAAAATATAGCTACAGTGAGCTATCAAGACCAGTAAAACCCATGCCTATGTACTAAATTTTACAACTGTTCTAACACGTGGGCATGCTTATCTCTGGGCATCTATCATAGTGCCAAGTATGTATGAAACCATAAGGTAAGCATGCAGCATTTTCCTAGAAAATAAATCTTCCTTGAAGCTTTGGAAAACAGATATGTGAAATGGTGGCACTCTTAAAAGAGCTAACACTAAATCTACCATTTGTTGCTTGAAGCCGATTTCTATTAACATGCCCCCCCCCCCCCCCCCCCCCCCCCC
>NW_017731351.1:1350666-1354401 GCF_001890085.2 Hipposideros armiger
GCCGCCCCTCAAGAGAAACCCATTTGCCCTTGCCACGCTGGACGTGACAACCATTCACTGCCCTTTCTTTGCCAGCCCATTCTCATATTTTATATAGCAATACATTTTGGATTAAACAATATGGTGGTGTTAGTTTCCTCACATCTGAAATATCATGGTTCTGCCAGGAGAAAAAAAATGTGCTAATACTACGGGTCTTCAGAGAGGACGAGCATGAATCTGCCAGTAGGGCTAGTTGGAACACAGCATTCCCCAATGAGTCCAAAACACCGCAAAACCATTAGTTTTCTTAAAAATTAGTTTGGCACCTTATGAATTATATTTTTGTAATTGTATCTGATCAAATATTTTGTGTCGTTTTGTTTCATTCTTTTCAATGTACACCTTACCTATCCATTAATAAATTCTGGAAAAGTGCTTTCTGAATTTTGTTTGGGAATTATGGATGTCAGCTGACTTACTACTTTATGAAGATTTTTAAAATTAAATCAGGATTCTTGACCTTATCACTTATTTTACTGCCCCTATAGCTCTTTATTTCGTAGTTCCGCATACAGACCCAAATCCTGTGTGCATTTATAGACTAACTGATACTAGCTCAGGTTTCCAAATAAGCAAGTATTTTCTTTTACAGGATTTATGGTATCTTGAAAATGTCAGTGATTGTTAGTTCAACAAACTTGGTATTAAATTCTGGTTCTTCCCCTTAGTAACGCATGTGACATCATCTGAGTATCATTTTCCTCAGCTTTTTAAAATTCCTATTCTCATTCAAAGGGTCATTCTAAACATTCAGAGAGATAAAGTAGGTTAAAAACCCTGAGGTATGTGTTTCTGTTTTTGTTTTTGTTTTCAGATAAAACTTGTTTATTCAACCCCTTTATTAATATAATATTGTTTTGAAAGCCTCACCATCTCTGTCATACATTTGAAATACTGTCCAACTGGTCAATGATCTTCTCAAAATATTGAACCCAGAAATAAAAAGCACATTTTAATTATTTTCTGTGATGTGTACATTTATAAGTTATATCACAATTTAAAGTCAATTAAAGGAAAACAATTATGAAGTGAATATTTCAATAATCAAAGGAAACCACTTTTAACAGATTTAAGTTAACTTCACCTGTAATAAAGCAACCTGTTCACACTGTCAGATTGTAGCTTTCCTATTTGTGTTCACAGTAAGATTTCTAATTGCAGTTATATAACTGTGCTTATATGTTTTAAGGAAGGCAAACTTGTTTTAATGTGTGTGGAAAGATCTTCCTGAGTCTGCGGTGGAAGTTAGACACAGACTGTAGAATAGAGAGAGGAGGCAGAGCTGGCGGGAAAAAGAAACCCAAGTGAAGAATTGAATCCTTCTCTCTGCATCAGCCGCTTCAGAGCCAACATGATAATAAGGAGAAATTGAAACAAATTGCCTTGTACTTCCCATAATTCCTTGGCGGAGTCTCTACTCCACACACATTTGTTTGCACTGTCGGGCTTCAGGAAATTTATATGAGTTTCTTTAATGTTTGGTGGCAACAGTGACTTAGAGGAAAGTGGAAGCATTTCAAAATTCATCTTTTTTCAGGAGGTAATATCGGACTAAGTAGAAGAATTTCATTTAGTTAACAATTATCGAGGCATAAAAATAAAATGTGAATAACTCAACAAATTGACTAGAAATTGGATCCAAGCATGTTTGGAAACATCTGAATGACTAACTAATAAAATAACTGAAACCATCTTCTGAGGGAGAGAAAAGTTAAACTTATGATGTCGTCCCTGGGTAGATTACTAAAAAATTAATTATAATGTGCATCATCTGTTCAGGATTCCTTTCGGTACGATGTAGCTGTTATTTAAGATTTAAAACCAGACATGTCCTTTAAGATGGAGAATCCATGTTCTGGGATTTGCAGATATAAACCATTTCAGTGAAACAGAACTGGTTAATCTACTATTAAACTAATCCACCAAATCTCCACAATGATTCACACATGTGCCTACCTCATGTGAAACTGGAATCCTGGAACAAAAATGGAGGCATTAGATAAGCAATTAACTTCTGTGCGGATTTAGAGTGCCCAAATGAGGACACACTTCTGAAAACAGGCTGCCAGCCTCAGTGTAGGGTGGCTATTTTGGCACGAACAGGCCCATTAACTGAATAATTAAAAGAGCACTTGGCCCTGGTATCCTGAACAAATTCCAGCTTGGTTAATTATATTCACTTATTGCCATTTTAATCCTCCCTGCAATTTCAAATGGACTCAAAGTTTTCCTAAATTCCCTACCTAAAATAGTATTCTGCTGAATAGGGGGTGTTTTTCTGTTACTCCTGTTTGTACCCAATGATTTTGGCATTATTCCCATGAAGTTCAGAGTGTGGTTTCCAGTGAGAACACAACACAGAGAACATAATCTGAGGAAAAATATGGTGGAAAAATTTGTTCAATTTCAATGAGTCCCAGGGGGTTCTGGGAAGATGAAAATTAATATTGAAAAATATATCTGACAACATAGGTTAACTATGGACATGGCTACTTACATGAAGACTTGAAAATATCCTTGATGTCTGTATCATTTAATCAGGAAGTTGCTGTACACAACAGGTGCTAATGCAGAATTACTGTCACAGCCAGTTTTACATTTGATACTTTCCCTGATTGTTTTTCTTTCCAGGTGGGAATCTTTGTACTCTAGAATTTGAGATTTTCTTTCTCAATTCTCATAAAGTGAATAGTAAAAAATCAGGTGTGTGTGTGTGTGTGTGTGTGTGTGTGTGTGTGTATCTGTGTGTAAAACTTTAAGTGGATATATATTTCAAAAGTAATATTTCCATATAACCAATTTTGCATTTTAATAGTTTTTACAACTGGTCATCTGCGAAACAAAATAGCTTTATTAATTTTTCAGGTTTCCTTGATAAAGTGAAAACAAAAAAGCTACCTGAAATTCTAGAAGTTACCTAGGCTATAGTTGTTACTTTCATATGTTGACATTGTATAACCACATCCTATTTCATCAATAATCATTCAAAAGACAACATTTTAAAATGAGGATCTATATTAAAAAATCACAAAGATTTAAAATTTTTCCAAACTTGATAGTGAATCTTGAATAAAATTTACATGAAAATTCTATTTTTAAAGAATATCACTAAGACATATAAAGATGCATATACATATACATATACATGTTAAGTAAAATTTTAAGTGATTAAATTTTAATGCTATTATTTTTTGTATTCTGTTGGGTCTTTGGAAAAGTCATGACGTATTTTGTCTATGTTTTTCAAAGGTCATTTATATAAAAAACAAAGATCAATCAATGATATATTGCATGTTTTGTTCAATAAATTTTGCCAACTTTCAGTGAGTTTCATAATTACTCATTCATAGAAGGACCTGTCTTTATTTGTGAAAACCTGAACAAGGTGCTGACTTACACCCTCATCTGAATTGAATGTTATAGCACGCAAGGAGTTTTGAAGAGAGTGAAACAAGTGGAAGTCTGATGGTGCAAGGTCAGGCGAGTATGGTGGGTGTGGCAACGCATCCCATCCAAGTTCCAATCATTTTTGATGGGAGATCAAACTTGTGTGTGGTCTCACATTGTCACGATGGAACACAACTCCTTTACAATTAACAAACTCTGGACGTTTCTTGATGATGGATTCATTCAAACTGTCTAATTACCGAAAATACACATTTGAATTGATTGTTTGGTTCCTTGGTAGGAGTT
>NW_017731351.1:1354651-1360987 GCF_001890085.2 Hipposideros armiger
TGCAGAACCCAAATATCGAGCTTGCTTACATATCCCAGCTTCTTCAGGTGGTTGTGAATGCTTGAATGATGGATGTTCAATGTTTCTGCAATCTCTCATGTCATGTATCGTGGGTTTAACTCAATCAATGCCTTTATTTTGTTGTCATCAACCTCGGTGGGCCTCCCTGACCGAGGAGCATCATTGAGATCAAAATCACCAGCACGGAATTTCATAAACCATTGTTGGCACTGACATTCTTGTAGAGCATTGTCACCATAAACTTTATGCAACTTTTCACAAGCTTGACGCGCATTCTTCCCTTTACAGAAGTAAAACAGTAGAATATGGCAAAAATGCATAGTTTGGTCTTCCATTTTCAACTTGTTGTAAAATCTCCAAAACTCAACCAAATCGCTCCGATTTTTTTAGAATGAAGCTAGAACTGTCAGCTGTCAAGTGACATAGCAACAACATAGATGCAAATGACTCCAGTACTTCCAAAAATGAACTAGTGCCATCTGTTGCAAACATGCGTCATGACTTTTCCGAAGACCCAATATATCACATAACGTCAGAGTATAAAATGAAACATTAAATGTGCACAGATATCCTATTAAAATTTGGCATAATAAAGTTAGGAGGGGTATTAAAATAAGTATATTGGTTCAAAATAACCATACATTTACAAATGAATTATAAATTTTTGTTTATCACTAGTTTACCATATTGTATGAAAACTATCCTCTATTTGAAGAGTATGTTTAAAATGATCTGTCAAAAGTAGAGCCAACTAAAATATATGAAATTTCTTTGGGCATCTGGAGATAGGGAAAAGCTCAAAGAATCGACAACTCCGCCTTGAAAATGCCACTCCCACCCACATGCATCACTTTACCAGGAGTGCTCACTCAGGGTGCGTGCAAAAGGGAGCTGTGTATTTAATCATGGTTAATTACTCTCCCTAGAATACGTAAGAAGCCAGCTAGTCACTGTTAATTTTCATTTCACATATGAGCTTATGATTTTGACAGGTCCTAGAACATCTGATGACCCTTGCCATTGGTCAGTGAGTACACTAAGGGTAGGACTGACACTGGCAAGCACTGTGCTTTGCTGGTACTCAGTACATTATCGGATAATTGTGCACAGCTATTTTTTTTAAATAATAGCAATAATGAAAGCTAATATTACAGAGGATGCAAAAGGAAAATAAAAAATATCCTTCTTGGGCTGGCTGAGTGGCTCAGTTGGTTAAGAGTTGGCTTGGGAGTATAAGCTCTGAGCAGCAGGACCGCCGGTTCAGTTCCTACATGGGCCAGTGACACTGTGCCTTCTACAGCTAAGATGGTGAACAACAGCTTGACCTGGAGCTGGGCTTCCGTGAGTGGTCAGCAATGATGTAAGCTGCAGGCCCTGATGCAGTGGGCTGCCGTGAGCTACTGTGAGTGACCGGTGGCCAGCATGAGCAGCCAGCAGCTGGCGAGACCTGCCATGAGCTGCCGTGAGCAGCCGTCCAATGGCCAGAGGCCAGGAAGACCGCAATGATCACAAGACCAATATGGGCCAGTGAAGCAGTGTCTTCCACAACTAGACTGAAGAACAAAAGAACAGCAACTTGTCTGTTCCCCTTCGCCGATTTCCCAACACTGTTCCCCTCCCCTAATTCCCCAATAAAATATTTTTTAAAAAGAAAAAATATCCTTCTTTTGGATCCTAGCCATTGGATGGCACTATCTAAAATTCACAAGGGATTAGATCTCAAACCTGAATTGAGAGTCTAATATGTTTCTCTCAAAATGACCACATTGAGTATAATCATAAAAATGTATTTAGTTAAGTTGAAACAAAATACTCACATAGTATTATTTGGCATTGTAGTCTAGATAGGATGATAAATTTTGTTTGAACTTTCTGTGTATAATCACAGCCAATTTATTTAATGTATTTTGAAATTACTACCTTTTCTTTCCATTATTTCTTGAATGGTAACCAAACTAAAATTTAAGAACAAAATTTCTATACTAACTTCATTTAAAGACACACACAAACAGTGCCAAAAAAATGCATACACATTTTAAGAAAGGAAAAAAACTGTATTAATTGTAATACTAAAATATATACTGATAACAAAAGATGAATACAAGTCACATTTGACTTCTGCATTTACAAGAGGTGCTCAAAGAAGTTACCATCAGCGTCTAGACACTTCTGATTACGGTAAACTACTGCTTGAGCATAGATAACACCTCTTAAAATGTATATATCTATTTTTTATTACCCTGTGTGTATGTGTATTTACATTTCAAAAATTTAAATATCTATAACAGTAAAATTAATTATTAGGAATAATCATGAACACATTATATCAAAGTCACTAAGGTAATTTTTAAATATAACATAGATTCTGAAAATTATGACCTTATTTTAAAAAATTCCTCTAATTACAATCATTATAAGCATAGATATGTTGGAAAATATATAATTTTGTGTTGTTTTTGTTTTTAATTTTAATTAAATTTATTGAAGTGACATTGGTTAGTAAAATTATATAGGTTTCAAGTGTACAATTCTGTAATACATCATCTTTACATTGCATTGAATGTTCACCACCCAGAGTCAGTTCTCCTTCCATCACCATATTTGACTTCCTTTATCCTTTCATACAAACCCCCCACCACCACCACTTACCCTCTGTTAACCACAAACTGTTTTCTGTGCCTATTAGTTTTTGTATTTTGTCTTGTTCGTTAGTTGCTTTCAGTTTTGTATCCCATATATAAGTGAAATCATATGGTTCTCATACAACAACATATCCAATTAAAAATTGGGAAGAAGACCTAAACAGACACTTCTCCCAAGAAGACATACAAATGGACAATAGATATATAAGTATGAAAAAATGCTCAACTTCACTAGCTATTAGGGAAATGCAAATCAAAACCGCAATGAGATACCACCTCATACCTGTTAGAATGTCTATTATCATCACAAGGCAAGTAATAACAAGTGTTGGAGAGGCTGTGGAGAAAAAGGAACCCTCATAACTGCTGATGGGAATGTAAATTATGACAGCTTCTGTGGAAAACAGTACGGAGATCCCTCAAAAAATTAAGAATAGAATTATCATATGACCCAGCAATCTCTCTTCTCGGTATCTACCCCAAAAATCGGAAAACATTTATCTGTAAAGATATATGTATCCTATGTTCATTGCAGCATTATTCACGGTAGCCAGGAGAGGGAAACAACCAAAGTGTCCTTCCACAAATGATTGGGTAAAGAAGATGTGGTACCTATACACAATGGAACACTACTCTGCCACAGAAAAGATGAAATAGTGCCATTTGCCACAACATGGATGGATTTTGAGATTATTATGCTAAGCGAAATAAGTCAGACAGAAAAAGTTAAGATGAACTTTGTGCATTTGTATTTGTGTTTGCATATTCTGCTTTTTCTATCTTTATTATATTAAAATTTAAAAGCATGATTGTATTGTTATATATTTATTTTTATTTTCTCTACTGTAACTTTCCTTATTTTATCTATGGCCGAGTTTTCAAAAATAGGGAGAATTCCTGCAAATAAGAGTCTACAATGATAGAATACCAACAAATTGGAAATCAGGTATAAACTTATTATACTTGTTACATTTCCTTTTAAGTTGTTAGGCTAAATAGACAAAGTGAAGAAATCAATGTTTACATAAATTATTTTAAATACTTTTAACAAATAGCAGAAAAAACTGCTAATTACTATTAAATAGAACAGCTATATAAATAGAATTTACTATCATGGAAATAATAAGGTAACAATTCTCTTTGTGCCATATTTTCTCTGTTGTTGAGTGTGGTCAGTTTCTCACATAAAATCAGTATGTTCCCAAAGAACGCTTGTTTTGTGTTGTCCTAAGTCGTTCAGAAAAATTCCGACACTGTTCAGTGCAGCGGTGCCGCCCCGCCTTTGGCCTCTTACAGTTGAACTGGAAAGCTCTGAGTTCGCATCTACAGGAGGCCAAAGCAGCCAGTGAAAGCAACAAGCTGGCACGTCTACCTGGGAGTGAAGGTCAAATCAAACTGTGTTCAATGAACCTCCCTGGCAAGTCAATTAAAAAAAAAAAAAAAAGAAAGAAAGAAAAAGAAAGAAAGCCAGAAAAGGCAGCACCATACGCTGTGTAGATGTATCTTGCTTTTACATTCCCTTTCATCCCATTGAAGATGGCATGTGAGGCCTTGGGTATTGCGCTCCGCTCCCATCATTTCCAAACCTTCAGTAAATTATTGTTAAAGGTATAGCTCGGCTTCAGAGGAATTAGCAGAGCATATCTGTCCACACTAGGGATGAGACAGGAAAAGAAAAGGACAGGTCAGGAAGCTCAGGCCTGGTCCCCTGGAAGGACCAGAAACCTACGCCCAGAAACCCAAAGTCAGAAAAAAGGCTCAGGCAGAAACCAACATGCAGAAAAGGCTTGGGACATGGAACCATCTCCCAAAGATTGCAGAATTACTTTATTTTTGGATAAAAACGTTCACCCTCAAATTTCAAAATGGCTAGTTCATTTCATGGTCACTATCATATGGTTACTTTGTTTTCCCTGTAAGATTAAAAAAACAAACAAACAAACAAGCTTAAATTCCCCATGAAAAATTATATGAGAGACATTTTTACTGCTATTAAAAAATGCTTCTAGTCATTAATTACTGACCTGAGCATTTCATATTTATTTGACATAATTTAAAAAAGAAAGTGATTTCATACCAAAGAGGTGGTAGTCTTTTAAACCACCTTTCATTGATTTCATTTTATAAGAATTATGAGTACGTGGCCGCAAAGGAATGCCTATTGACAGGAAGCTTGTCTCTGGAGTTACCTGCACATATAAAAAACATCTGTGAAAGGCAAGACTCATTTGGTTCCTAATAAAAGTTACCCTTAGGAAGGTCATTCAGTCTGCACGATCTTTCACTGCCACTGCACACTTCAGAGTGAAGAAAACAGAAACATTAAAGTCTTACTATTTTTATAAATAACTTTGTCAGGTACTAGTTTAAGACCTTTTTCAAAATGCACAGTCAGCAATATAGTTGTAAAAGGTAAAAGGAACTGGAAGTCAGCGCCCCACTGTGCATTCGGCCTTCCTGCTGACTGGACCGAGAGCTGTTTGAAGAGAAAAACTGGAAACCCCGAGCAGAGAAAAGGCTGAAAGGTGCACACACCTCAGAGGTGCCACTCATCTGCTCTTCCCAATTGCAATCACGGAAGCTGGCGGGAGGTACAGTGCTTCCAGAATAGTGTAGTTTGTGTTTGCTTAACGTTGAGGAGAAATGCACAAAGTACATCCACCCCTAAACAGTGCACTTAAAGCAACCTCGTTCAGAAGGGATTTCAAACTTGGCAACATTTTCCTATTTTCTTTTTTTGTTTCAATAAATTAACGTGCATTTGCATAGAGCCATCTTAACAAACAGAACACATTTCTGTGAAAGAAACAGTGTCTTAAGCGTATCCCTCATTTGTAGAAAAAAATCTCTTTTTTTTTTAAATACAGCTTCTTTTCAGATAATACAGCTTCTAGAGAGACATGCATGCCCTAGTGAGGAAGAAAATAAAGACCTTCTGTAGTCACTCAGATTAACTGACTCCAACCTGGCAATCAGCGTGGTGACAGCTGTCACAGCTAGAACACACACTCAGAACCCACAGGCTGACATTTGAAGATGATTGCTCAAAACACAGGGGGTATTTTGTTAAGTAATAATCCGATTTGTTTGCACTGTCCTATGTAAAAATTAGTAGGTTAAAAAATAACATAGAAAGGCAATGAAAATAAAGTTTGGGATAATAAATAATCTATTTAGTCTTAACAGAAGACAAAAATTCTATTCAAGTATCATGGCAAAGTATGAACTAATAGTAGAATCTCCCATTGAGGAATATTAAAATAGCCAGAAATATTTAAAGTAGTTACACTACCTTCAAATTTGCTTTTCCTGCTTCCTAACTGCGTGAGACCAGCTCCCACAGGTCCAGGGGTTCCCTCAGGTGGAGGCGGAGTGGGGCGAGGAAAAAACTCGTGGAGACACAGGAGCGCTTTTTCAAGGAGAGAAGTGTCTCACTTTATTTTACAGCATGCCCCTTTTTACACCTGGCAGTTTAACCGTTGTTCCATTAGTATCAGGGTTTTACTTCCTCATAATTCTTATGCTCCAGGGTACAGCTATACCTTTTCTATGCTAAAGACTAACTTATCTCAACTACGCCCAAATCCCTCCTGCGACCAAGGCCTGAGCCTCTACATAATCGCCCAAAGGATGATTACCATAACCACCCAACAATTATTCTAAAAACTATTGT
>NW_017731351.1:1364562-1371141 GCF_001890085.2 Hipposideros armiger
AAAACTGCACTCCCTGCCATCCTCGGCTTTTCTTCTCCTGAAGCACATATTTAATGCACTTTGTTTTACTTACAAATGTGTTTATTAACTGTCTCCCTCAGCAATAAGGATAGCCATCAGCTCAGTGAGGGGGAGTGGTGGGGCTTGGCTTTGTTTCCCCCTGAGTCTCCAGCGCTTGTAACCCTCACTGCATGGAGAGCCCTCAAGACCTATCGAAGGAACGCCTGCCCACCTGAGTGAGTGAAGGGAACAGGCAGAGAAGCGAAATCCTGACCACTGTGCAATCTGTTTTGCTTCTGAGCTAGGTCAGTATTAAGACCTATACCTCACTGTTGAAATCATACTAAATCATTTTTCTTTTCACAGTTTCATTCTCTTCACACAGTCTATTTATTGTTTTATGTGATCTTATTCAAAGAAAACATTACTGTTTTTGTTATAAGTTGCCATATTTTTATTATTCCTAAACTCGTTTTGCATTTTCTCTACTACTTTGTACATTTCATTTTAAGCTCATATTTATTGATCAGGGAATTCTTTTTCAGTTCTTTACTTTCTATTACTAGTTTTATTTTATGCCTTCATTTACATTTTACCCAAATTAATAGTGGTACAGTGGTTAAGAGAATAGATTCTGAAAACCATTGTATCCAGGTACGCAGCAGATCTGAGGCTTTGGAAAAGTTACTTAATTTGCCTTCTCTGGAAAATGGTAACAATAATAATACCTCACATATAGGTTCTCATAAAAATTAAAGATTGATTATATTTTATGTTTATCTAATAGTATCTGACTTAGAGTAATCCTCAAAAAAATTTTTTTTTGACTTCCAAATATACTACCTGACTTTTATGTCTGACTTTTCCTTATTTATTTTAGTATGGCAACCAGACTGCACAGACATAAATTAAATATTAGAATCATCAAAATTTTAAAAGGCTTATTTATTTTGGGTATTTTTTAGTGTAAATTACTCATCAACAGCACATCTCCACATCCATATTCATTTCTGCAATATGGTCTATAACCTCGATTGGTGTACCAAAACCAGCACATGGATTGGGAGATATCATGAACATTAGGTTTTCAAAACAAGAATGTCTGTATTGTGTATTTCATAATTACGAAGGAGAGGAAGCATTTTAAATCATGAAGAAAACTACCCTAAAGGCTAAAATTGGTACCAACTTAATAAGCCCACTACAGTTTATGAAATATTTGTGCTCTGCCTGACAGCCTACAGTAAAAACCAGGGTAGGTTTTCAATTGGATAAAAAGAAAAACAGAATATATTGGAATGAGGCCACATTTATCTAAATCAGCAGAGACATTTCCGACTGCAGTGACCTTCACCGTGTGTTGAGGTCTACAGCAGCACTGAGAAACATTTTTTTTTCTTAAATATATCAAACACACTGAAAGATTCTCTCTCTCTTTTTCTTTTTCCCAATGATCGAGTACTCAGGACCTCATTATAAGGATTTCATATGTTTGACGTTATTATAGATCTCTCTCCACCACCACCAGCTAATCTTACATTTCACAGATATGCTAAAATTCTCCTACAAGTGTCATATTCCTTCCCTTGATGATCATCACTCAAACCAACAGCTTTTAAAAAACCCATTGTGCCATCATCTATGGAGAGAAAAACCCTTAAGAGGACTGGAATTAATCAACATAATGGAAAGCCTAATGTTTAACATCTGTATAAATACTTAGATATGGGACAAAGTAAAAAGTTCAGGTAAACTAAATTATTTTCTTTCTTTCTTCTTCTTCTTCTTCTTTTTCTTTTTTTTTTTTGAAAGCATATGGGACTCAATTTTGAATCTCTTCATTTATTATAGATTACATTATAACAGACAAGATCCAATCTATTTAAGTCATTCTACAGATCTTCACAATTTTAATACAAATCAATTTTTTCAAGTTGTCAAATTTTAAAATATCCTAATTTAAACCACATGATTAAGTTAAAAATAATGAAATTTTCTTTCATAGTTGGAAGTAGAAATATGGAGTCAAATTCATCTTATTTTCCTCCATTTTCCCACTTTGCCAAATTGATTTTTCTGAACTTATTGTTAAATTGTGATCACTTAATAACTAAAATAAATAGAATATGCATTCTGTTATTTTCTAGGACTTGTTATATATGTGCATATATCTGTGTGTGTACAGTTACATATATACGATGTATAAAATAGTCCCATATATATGGTTGCATTCCCCTGGTATCTGTATGTTAATATTAAAATGTCCATTGGGTTATGTGAAATGGTTCACTAAGCAGTAATCCAAAATATCAATTATGTATCCACAATCTGAGGGGGGTGGGAACTTAGTCACCCATGATATTTGCTTATCCATAGCTTTTCTTATGTATGACTTGCTCATTAGTTATGACTAGAAGCTTGACCTGAATGGCCTTTGCTCTTTATAACGTACCCAATCTAGTCCAGTATTAAAAAAATTGTTGTGTAAGGCATCCTTTGAATTAGCCAATGAAAGAATCTGTGAAAATTAAACACGACCTATTACAGGTGACATATCATGCCTTATAAACTATTGTTTGTGGTTGGCTTATCAAATTTATCTGGAATTTACTATGGCTTTCAGGACAAGGAATAAAGAACAGCTAAGATTTAATCTGGGGCATGGATGCAGACAAGGGCTGACAGGGAAAATGCCTTGAGAATGGTATGACTCTTGATGGGGGTCACATCCTGGTGGTAGAATGGGGAGACTGATTGCATAGGAAGTATTGAGAACACAGCAATACCTACAGGCTTCCAAGTCACAATCAAGGACAGTTGCCCTGTTTTGTCTGTCTGCAGATTAAAAAATGTTAACTCATTCATTCACTAAAAAATATTTATTGAGCACGTATTCTAGTCAACATTTGTTCTAAGACTTGGGCTTCATTATTGAAGAAACCGTAACAACATAATGAAAAAAAAAAATTCACCCTATGTGAAGCTTATCCTTTTGGGGGAGAGAACAGACAATAACCATAACTAAAATATAAAATATGTTGTATAATTTAAAGTGACACGTAGTACTGAAAAATGGAAAAAATAGAGCCATATAAAGGTGGACCGTGTCTACAGGTTTGGAGTGACTAAATCACCATTTTAAATAAGGTTACTGAAGTGGGACTTATTGAGAAACTGGCATCTGCATAAAGACCTGAGAGAGGTGAGAGTTAGCANTCTCTCTCTCTCTCTCTCTCTCTCTCTCTCTCTCTCTCTCTCTCTCTCTCTCTCTCTCTCTCTAACTTAAATGGAATATGAACTTCAGTTTCCCAAGATTCCTACACACTATAAACACTATTGTTTGAAGCACTGATTTGTGGGTGCCTTTGGGTCTAACCAGTAATTTCAGGAGGCCTGTGTGGAGGATGGTACCACAACCACGTGGTGAGTGTCTGTATGGGTCTGGGCCCGTTTCCTGCACATCATTCTGGGCGGCACCTGCTCTGCCCTTGGGGTAAGGGCGGTGGCAGTGCCCTGGGGTTCCCAGGTCCTGAGGTCATGGGGACTGGGTGGTGGTGGAGGAGAAGCCACATCCCTCCCTCTCCCACTGAGTGTGTCCATCTGTCCTGAACGGGGCGTTTCCCTGGGTGACTGGCACCTCCTCCTTGGTCTTTCCCGCTGAGGGAGGAGAGGGGCCTTCTGCTGTGACTGACATCTGGGTGCCTCCCTGTCCCTTTTTCTGTTTAGCTTCTCAACAATTCTGTCACCATGTAAACCATCCTTTGCATGATAGTCACTGAATTATAAACACTAAGTGTAGTTTCTGTTTTGTGGCTTAGACCCTGACTGACAATGCTTCCCTGATGACGCACCATGAGAAAGAGCCAAATAGAAGGGACCTCAGAGTTGTGTTGAGCCATTTTCAACTACACTGAGTGATCCCAGTCAGCTGTGCTCTCTTAATAAGAATGATAAATACTTAGCATTAACTTGTTGCTATTAATCTCCATGGGTTTTATTTGATGTTTTATTTCATTTAGTCTTTCTAAGAACTCTAGCAGGTCAACACGATCATTTTCCTAGTTCACAGAGAATCCAAGGCTACCTGGTTACCAGGAAGCAGAGCCAGGACTACACCTGGCCTTGAATTCCACCATCACAACTTGGAGAGCCCCTTAGCACCAGGCATAATTTCAGCCTAATGCCACCCTCTTCTGCCTAGCTGAGGTCTACATTTGGTATTGGCTACTTTAAATATTAGGAATTCTGGGAAATCATACAACTAAGCATGTCAGAATTAAATCTATAATATGGAAAAATGTAATCCATATAAGAGCCTAGAAAGAACTCCTATGAATACAACATTCAAGCTTTATTTGTCAACAATGTGAGGATTATTTTTGCTTACAAAAGCTTTTCCCTGTTTACAGTCTGATTCTCTGCTGTGTTCTAAAGTGTCAAGTTTAACTGATACCTGAGCTCCTATTGTCCAAATTATTTCTACACACATAGGAACTCTGCTAAATTGTGATCTCTTTGAATGCAAAAATTGCATTTTATCAATCTCTGCATCCCCAGTCCAGATCCAAGGCATTGGAGGCACTCAATAAACATGATTTTTAACAGCAATTGACTATATGTGTAAGTAGATATGTCTAAAGAGATGTAAGTGTGTGAGGTTCTGAAATAAACATGTGTAAGTCCCTGGAAAATAAATATTGGGTTGTCAGAAAAGTCATGATGCATTTTTGCAATGAAAAACATAGAAAAAAATATGTTATGACTTTTCCGACAACCCAATACATCCAGACTACATAGGATGTGTCTGCTATAACTCTAAGAATTGTTCCATATTACATACGCAATCCTGCAGTATGCAATTGAAATGTAATTTATTGATCTATTCTGTGAATTAGAAGGAGTAAACTCAGATGCGGAAATACTATGGTCAAATTTTATTTGGGGGTTTCTCATTACCATTGGTCAACAGTTGATTGTAACTTCTGGTCTTGATGAGAGGCTGAATACACAAATATTTCTCCATAGAATGCTGAAAGTCGAATGAAGTGGCAGAAAAGAGGCCAATACAGTTTCCAGGAAGACATACATGTATTAGTGAGAAGAAAATAAATACCTTCTACAGACACTCAGATGAAACACTCAGTGTGGTGACAGATGTCACGGCTAGAACACACACTCAGAACACACAAATGCTGGGAGCCAGGCCTCTGCTCCCAGTAGGAGGTATGAAGTGTTCCCTTCCTCTTGCAAATGATCTGCCAGAGAAAAGTCCATGGAAACCAACATTTTTCCATTAAAAAAAAAGGCAGATTCTGCTCTGATCGCTCTTGTGAGGAGATACACCAGTCAACAAATACCCTATATATACAGAACCTCCAATAGCCATATTAATGCTTCAATAGTAAATACGAACAAATGGTAACAGATATCCTGACTTGGAGGAAAGCCACTTATAGAAATCATTAAGGACAAACTGATAAAAAAGAAAAGAAAAAGCTTAAAAGGTAATGCAAAGAGCAAGAAAAAAAGTCAAAAATCCCAATAAATTTAATAATATACACTACACACACACACATACACACACACGCACACTCTTTAAATTCTAAATTTAACATCTTCAAATGTGAAGAAAAGCTAGTGTACCAGTAAAACAAGATCAGAGTGCTATAAAAAGAACATTCAGAGAGAGAAAAAAAAAAAGCACTCTTGAATTAAATGCAGAAGCTCAGGATTTGGAGAAATTAGGTACTTCCCAAGGTGGGAAGTTTGTGTGGAACTGATTTTAGGGGAAATTGTTGGAAAGTTTATATGACAAGCAGTTATGTTCTCAGATGCCTCCTCCCAGTACAAGCAGGAAGGTTGTTACCCCTTCCACTTTGGTAGAAGACTGGAAGTTTACTACCCGGAATTACTGAGCCACACAGTTTATAATCTTGAAAACACTCAGTATCATCAAATAATATGTGGAATGCAACCATCCTCACCACTTTTTTCACTTCCCACACCTCCCCAATCCAGCACACAAATGTCACCCAGATTACTGGAGTAGAACTCCAAACTGGTCCCTGGCTTCCACGCTCATCCACCTGGATCTGTTCTCACCACAGTGCCAGAAGTGTTCCTTTAAAATTATAGGTCAGCGGATGTCAGCTATCTGTTCAAACTCATCCAGTGGCTCCACTGCAGTCAGGGTAAAAGCGAACACAGCCATGTCATCTTCAGCCTCTGCCCTGCACCCACCTTCCCCCGGCTCTCTTCTTACCTGCTCTACCGTCAGTCAAATAAGCCTCTGTGATAGGCTGAAAATGCCTTCCCCAAAGCGGGTGCACCTCAAAGCACTGGAACCTGTGAATTTTACCTTATAGGGCAAAAGTGGTGGTTTCAGTTAAGGGAGATGAGGAAATTTGCTCATCCTGGCTGATCTGGGTGGGTCATAATGCCATCTATGTACCCTCACAGAGGGAGGCAGACGGAGCTTTGAGAGACATACTGAAGAAAAAGGTCAGGTGATGACAGGCAGATGGAGTGATGTGGCCAAACACCAAGGAACACCGATGGCCAGCTGAATCTGGAAGAGGC
>NW_017731351.1:1376136-1380939 GCF_001890085.2 Hipposideros armiger
GGGGGGGGGATTTATTGCGCTGATTTGGCAAATCTGAAATCCTCAAGCGGGGAGGGAGGCTGTCAGGAAGGGCAGGCTAAAAAGCTGGACGTTCTTGGGCAAGAGCTGACACTGCAGCCCACAGGCAGAATTTCTTCTCCCTTAGGGAGACCTTAGCTCTATTTTTAAGGACTTAAACAAGTTGGATCAAGTCCACCTAGATTATCCAGGATAATCTCCTTTACATAACATCAACTGATTTTAAATGTTAATCAGAGCTACAAAATAACTTCCCAGAAACAGCTACAGTAATGTTTGATTGAGTGCTTGGGTAAAGTAGCCTAGCCAAGTTACCCATAACAATTACCATCACACTGACATATGTAATTTCTGCTCACATTTCATTGGCCACATCAGGTCACATGGCCACAACTAAGCAATTCGGAGCAGGGGTGTATAATCTTGTAGGAAGAAACTACTTGGAAGTAGTACCTAACAGAGGAAAAGAGAATAGTTTGAATTCTCATAAAATCTACCACCCTTTCTGGATTTATTCGTCTTTTTGCTCCTTAGTTTGCTATTGCTCCCCTCATATTCAAAAGTATTTTCATTCCAAAAGGTCTAAGAAATACGCTTTGCATACTGTTATGGAGTGACATGGATGTCTTCCCCACTGAGTGAAGGTACTGTCAGTAGATAAGCTAAGTTAAACCTCAACACCCAAACGCCACGGCGAGACTCCCCATGGCAAGAACAATAAATCAAAAGCCAATAAACAAGATTTTGGTCCCTACACTGACCTCCAACATTTAAAGACCTGACCACAGAAAAATTTGTCATTTTTAATATCTTTTACCAACTAAGACCCCTGCAATGGAAAGTGACAGAAAACCAAATCAAAACTGTATTGAGTCTAAAATTTACTTAATTTTCTCCCATAATTACCACATCCCTGTTTAGGATTGGCTTCAGGGGCAGCAGATCAGGGACTCCTTGTGGAGCAGTGCTGGACATAAGAGAACTAGTAACTTCAAGTCTGTTGTCTTTCTCCTCAAACTAGTTCTCCCTTGCATAGTGGCAAGATGACTGCAAAAACCTCCGATCTCACATCTTTGCAATCTCAAGCTCAGTGGGCAGAGAAAGGCTTTCCCCCTCAACAGGCTGACAGTCCTGACCTTGACTCTTGCTGTCACAAATTGTGCTCATGCCTGGTTCATCATTCTGGCCAGGAAGATGGCTTAAGCCAATTAGCTCTTTTCTGGAGCTGAGGAGAGAGAGGCTTGGCCATCAAAAACACATGCATAGGTGTTGATAGTAGGGGGCAAATTCACCTCCCCCCAAAAATGTAGAATGTTCTTTTAATGGTAAAAAATGAATATAGACTTGCTGAGTGTACAGGCATATTATTTGGCAAAAATCACCAGATGTTCTTTATCCATAAAATAAAGGGTCTATACTAGATAATTTCAAATGTGTCTTCTAGGTCAATGCTCTTCGCAAGTTCCTAAGTCACTTCATGCTGTGAGCCTCTGGGATCTCTTTCCTGATAGGATTTATGAGGCTGAGGACACTGGTGAAATCAGGAAAATCACATAAACACAAAATATTATAATACAATTAAAACAGCCACTCTGATTTTTTCTTTTTTTCATTTAGAAGCTAAGCTGCAAGCTTTCAATCAGCTATGGATAAATTTGTCTTGATTTTTATAGAACTACTATTAACCTCTTTTCCCTACCTACTAGTTGATTTTATTGCTTTTTCTAGATGGGAGTTTTGCTGTGGGGAATTTGCTAAAAATATATATCAAAGATATTATTAAATTTATGAAAAAATAAATATATAATATTGTTTAATAATAAAATTATCTATGATTCATGTTTCATATTTTAATTTTACTAGTTGTGATTTATGATTTGAAATGGACATTTAATATTGACATCCCTTCTATGCACATTTTAACACGTTGTTACCATAAAATTTTCTCCTACAGATAGAACATTATCTGTTACTTTTTTAAGTCATCATGCTTATTTTTCAAGGGCTGACAATAACTAGCTTTCATTCCGTTCTGCTTTAGCAATAGATAAAAGAGAAAAATAATTATCACTTTCCAAATAAAGGTACTAATTCTTGACCTATGTATTACACCCCTCAGTGCAAATGTGTGTGCTTAATGAACCTTAAAAGAATAGAATACTTAAATTTTCAAATAATGTGGTCCATTATTATGACACTTAAAACTTAAAATGGCAATTAAAATGGTTAACAGCAGACATGTCTGCACTATTGGGAGACAAGATGAACATGTGGATACAAACTAAAAAGACCATGGGTTTATGGTGAATTTAACCTGTGAAACTTACAAACTTAACCCTTGTGTATCAGTCATATTAACATGTTAATAAATTTGACCTGCGAACCTTAACTATGCAATGAAGGAGTTGCTATCAGCTGCCTCAAGCTTTCTTTACTTATTTGTATCAAGGGTGACTGTTTAGTGTTGTGGTTTCTGGTTTGGGTTTTGTTTGTTTTTGTTTTGTTTTTTTAGCCAAGCCAGTTGATTAGTGCTCCTTAAGGCAATCTGAGTAAATTGTCCTCATGATTTGATTTCTCCCTCCTACCTTTGCAGTCTGCCTGAGCAGGCAGACATTGCCCTGAGGGACGGAGTATTTGACCACCCACATTTCCTTTGTCCCTGTCCATGGACCACCCATCTCTTAAACGTATCCAGTATCCACTTTTCTCACCAACAAATATTCAGCGTTATCTCTGGTTTACACTACCTGTTCAGAGAGGGGTCAGCTCACTATCTCCCTATGAGTGGTCACACAAGTTAAGGGACTAGAGTGTCATTCAGTAAGATAAGATTCAGTAAGATAAGATAAGATACTGTTGTAGAGAGCAGGCAGGTAGATGAAGTCATTTTTAGTTCTCCTGAGAGCATGGGATCCTACAGAACTTCAGTCCCTTACAAATAGAGGAAACGCATGTGGATTCCTAAAATTTCGATTACAAGCTATCTCCCATGAAATGGTTTTACTGTATATCCATTTTATACATTAAGGAAATATTAATACACCCAGTCAATATACAAAGGAGAGGGCCGGCCAAGTGGCGCGATGGTTACAAACTGGTTTGGGACGCTAGAGGGCCCCGGCTCGGATCCCACATGTGAGGGCCAGTGACACTGCCCTCTACAAAAAAACAAAAAAACAAACAAACAAACAAAAATACAAAGGAGAGAAACTCATTTTTATAACATTAGAACAACCCATCAATATAAAAGCAGTAACTTGAATGTTATATCTTTCAGTTATCAACTATTATAAATAAATTAAGCATTTCAATTTGAAGAAGGTTCATTTTCAACAGTCAGTATCTGTTTTACAGAGAAATATCGCAGTCATATAAGTCAATTTCTAATTAATCATTTAATATGGTAGATGCATATAATTTATGAGGACAATTATACTACTGAAATCTAGTGAAGAGGTCGTATAGCTATAGTTTCTAAACCTGTGTTTTCCAATATATGACTACTGAGTGCTTGAAATGTGGCTAGTCTAAACTGAGATGTGCTGTAAGTACAAAATGTTACATACACCAGGGCTGAATGGCTCAGTTGGTTAAGAGCTCACTCAAGAGTGCAAGCTCTGAGCAACAGCAGTTCGAGTCCCACCCGAGCTGAGCTGCCACTGAGCTGCCAACAGGTGGCAGGATGGCTCAGCTAAAAAAATAAAAATAAAAATAAAATGTTATATACACCAGATTTACCAGTACAAAAAAAAAAAATTAAAAACCTCTCCATAATTTTTTATATTGACCACATGCTGAAAAGATAGTGTTTTAGACGTTTTGTGTTACATAAAATGTTATTATAATTAATTGCACCTGTGTCTCTTTACTCCTTTGTATTCAGCTGCAAGAACATTTTACATGGCTTGTAGGACTTCCATTTCTATTGGACTGCTCTGTTCCAAGGATAGCATTAGCACATTGAAAATTACTTTTTTTGCTCTCAAATCTCAGGCATGGTTCAGATAATTCATGGCCTTTGTATTAAAAAATGCTCTCAAATGGCTACAGCCATTAGAATGTGTTATCATAAAGGAAGAGAGAAATGAATTTCCCTCTATCGGACAATTTCAAAACTGACACTGAAATAACTATTCTCATGCATTAGGAATGTCTGGTGCGAAGTAAAATCTGAACAGTTGTACATTCTGTTATGATTCGTTTTGAAATTCCCAATTACATATTCCAAACTTTACCTACAATGTCCCTGGCAATCTTTTCAACCAGCTGAATAAATTTTGTTAAATTCAACCAAGCAACGGAACATGATTTATTTATTTCGCTCTTAGCTCTAGTTTCTTTGGCATACCCAAAACTTGAACATGCACCAGAGTCTGTTTGCTATCTCATTATTAAACAGTACAGAGCCATTAGGACGCCCCTTTCAGAAACCCTGGGTTCCTGTTGTTCTTTCCTGTAGTTAATAGAGTGTGTGGAATTATTCCTTTTTGCTCAGTAAGTATTGGCATGAAAACTGATGTTTCATAAGTGCTGGTGAAATGAAAACAGTATCCTCTTGCTATTTCCATTATCAGTCCCAGCTTTTTGTCTAATACTTTGCTCAACCAAACTCTTGAGTAAAATCAGTTTTTTCTAAGCTCAATTGACAATTTTTTTTTAAAAAAAGCTAAACTTTTATTGAAATAAAGAATAACCAAATGTCAAACAATCAATTTCTATACTGAGACTTCTATCTAGATGTTGTTTACAGTACTCAGATATAGAATAACATTTTTGGAATACCAA
>NW_017731351.1:1384514-1388114 GCF_001890085.2 Hipposideros armiger
GTTTTAATACTTGTATATTTATGTTCAGGTAAAATTAAGAATCGTTTTATTAAAATCACAGAACCACAAAAACATGTCCTTGGTTGGAGTTTGAGCATATTGACTTATCCAGTCATTTAGATAGCATAATTAAAAAAAAAAGAAATGCTGAATCTTCTTATGAAAAAGAAAATACAGCTTTCCATATTCTTCACACCTTTCCTCATGTTTCTTCTCAGTTTTTATAGAATATATCCTAAGTTGCTAGTTTTTATTTAGGACAAGCTATGATTTTTATATTCTAATTTTAAGCGTAACCTTACTAAATTTTCTCATTGTATCATTTTTTTTCATACATTTATTTTGTGCTATCTAGCTTTACCATCATGTCATCTTGAAACAAAGATAACTAGCCCTACCTTCACTTCCCAATGTTGGCATCTATTGAACTAATCTGCAAATTTTGCTTTTTGAGTTAATAACATGGTTGGCTTAATTTATAGATTGTATAATATTGACCCATCCATGCATGGCTATTATAATCTACTTTATCGTGGTATGTTACTCTATTAATGTGCTATGGAATTCTATTTATAAAGTTTTATTAGGTAATTTTCTAATGGTATTCATAAGTAATAATAACAGTCTCCTTAGATAGATAGCTACTTTGTTGTGTTATGTTTGGTAGATTTTTCTCTCAGTATTGTGACTGTGTTATAACAAGGAAACTGGCAGCTTTTCTTCTGTCTCTGAAATCTACTTCTTAAAGGTTTCAGATAACTCATCCGGTAAGCCACCTGGGTTTATCATTTCTTTGGCAGGTAGCTTAGTGACATAGGCATCGAGGAAAAGAGAGGCAGCAGGACCCCAGAAAAGAGAGTTGATGCCTTCTAGAGTAAAAGCCAGGACCATGATGGGGATAATTTACCCTCAGCTTGCCCAGGGCTCACCAGCAGAAAAATAAAAGCAGAAAAGGCAAGAAGGGTCAAGAAAAAGGGGACATTTCTCATTTGGAAAAGGAAATCTACCCTTTTGCTCACCCTGAAATCCAGTCTCTTCTTAAGAACCTAACTCTGGAAATACACTTTTAAAAAGAAGCCACCTGGCTATATAGAATACATCTTCCAGGGGTAAGGTTCACCCAACAGGGACTGAAATTAAACAACTGACTGCCATAGTATGAGATGGAAAATGGCGTCCCTAGTAAAGGACCTCACACAATGTGTGTGCAAGATGGGAGTGGGCACAAGAGCTGTGAGCCCTGTCCACATATACCTTTATGATGTAGACTTTTAAAGCTTGAAGTTCTGTCCACTCTACTTTAGGTCTCCAGACAGCCCAACAGTAGTGGAAAATGTTAAGCAAGACCAAAGGCCTCCTCTGTCAGATGGGGATGTCAGCATGACCTTTTCAAGAAATGGATAATGAATTTTCAAGCTCGAAGGAGGCTGACTTGAGTCCTGAGTCAACACAGTTGTTTCTTAGGAAGGATCCTGACAAATATAAGTCTTCCTGACTGGCTATGATGGTTAATGATAAAACAACTCAAATGATTATAGTTTCCTGGCTTGAATGGAAACTCGTAAAAGACAAACTCAGAGCTAATGATGCTTGTTAGTTCTACAACCAATATCCCATCTGGCCTACATCAAAATTATTGTCAACAGCATAGTCACCCCCACACCCAACACAAACCAATCAGCCAGGGCTTCTTTTAAGCATGAGCCCAAGAAGAACAAGAGGGGCTAGAACAGACCCTAAGGGATAAGGGATTCCCAAATTGGATAATCTCTGGTAAATTGGTGGAATTATTACAATATTTAATAGGGTTAGATTACAATCCACAGCAGGTGCCCCCTCAGAGACAGCCCCACCTTTGGCATCTGCTCTGCCCTTCACCAGTGGTAGGGGCCCACCCTCACAGAGGGATCGAGAGGTCTCTGAAGGGGTCCCTTCTAGAAGATAATCACTCTTATATCACATTAACTGTAGTTTAGGCTCCAAAAATGTTACAGAGGAGAAAGGCTGAATGAGAAGTGACAATCTGATTTTATTGGACCTCCCCCTGCAGCGGTAGGAGTCATTACATATGATGTAACAGTGGTGGATATCTCCAGAGGTCTTCACTCGCTTGTTCAGGCAAGGCGCCAACCTCTGCTCATGTTACTCAGGGGTTAGCAAAATAGCTTCAAAGCTTTAGGGGGAGCCACAAGTCATACAAACAGATCAATGCTCCCACTCAACCACAGAGCAATGCAATAATGAACATTAAAAATAACACAGCTTGTTTTTGTTTTTTTTTTCTTTTCCTACTCTATTATGCTACAATAGTAAGTATCATAGAAAGACACAATGAACTTTTAAAACAAGGGCTATTGAGAGAACTTGAAAGTCACCGGTCCCTCAAATGATGAAAAATATTGCTCACAAGTCTGATTACATTAAATACATACACACATGCACATGGATAGCATAACTATTGTGCACTATATTTGTTATAAATGGATAATAAATATGGAGACCACCGACAGAGACACTGCAACCTCTGCTGGTGTTCAGACACACACGAGACATGTCCAATTACCAGTTTTTACAGACATGGGAACCCCCACATTGCTGCTCAAAGTGAAAGAACAACCGCCAGATACCTTCACCTTCCCCTTCTCCCCAGTAGACAACCCAGAGCCTCACCACGTCACCCTTGGTCCTGACAAAGCCCTTACATGAACCATGGGCTCTGGGACCATCCTCGGCCTGTATCCTCCCTCCATCCAGCATAAGACGAACAAACCTCTCACCACTATCTGGAAAGAGACGCACCCCCATCTCTGCTGCCCGTGTACAAGTGCACTGTTGTACAACATGGGTTTGAGCTGGGCAGGTCCACTTGTATGCAGATTTTTTTCAATAAATACAGTTTCTGTGTCCCCTACCCCTGGTTTTGCATCTGCAAATTAACCAATCATGGATGGAAAACAGTACTTTAGATTCTTGGTTGGGAATCTGCGGATGCTGACAACCAACTGTGTTTATTGTCCTTAGCCGGGTTACAGAAGGGACTTGAGCAGCCATAGATTTGGGTATCTGTGGGGCTTCTGGAGCTAATCCCTTGGGGACACTGAGTAACAACTGTAGTTAAGTTTGGAGGGAGTCAAGAGTTACATAGCGGATTTTGGATGACGTGGGCGTCAATTCCTCTAACCCCCGTTTTTCAAGGGTCAATTATACTTTGCTCAACTAAGGGCAGGCTTTTGCAACAAACTTCTACTTATTTCAGACATCCAGGAAGTGGAATGAATCACCCCTGGACTAGGTAACAAAGTTTTGGGGAAAACCCAGGGACAATCAGATCCTATAATGCTAGCCACACATGATTGCTGACTTACATCCATGCTCTGTCACCTGCCCCTTCTTCACCTGAGGACTTCTCATCCTCACAAGTGGTGACTAAACAGCCACTGGTGGATGACTCCCATCCTCATAATTTATGTCCTTCGTCTGACAAGGTGTGACTGGAAACAACACCCTACATGCACAGCACATGGAGACACAGAACATGGAGCAGACTGGGGACAAGGGGAACCATTCTGTTGGCTAATCGGGTTAGTCAGCCCTGCTAAC
>NW_017731351.1:1392379-1443132 GCF_001890085.2 Hipposideros armiger
CTTGCCCAAAAGTGTATCATTGATCCTTTCAATCATTTTAATACTAATTTAAATTAGATTAAAATTATATAATACACATATCGACAAGCCTAGCAGTGTACCAATGCACTATAAAGAATTATAAAAAATACATGACAACCTTATTGTCCAGGGCTCTGAGTGCTATTGTTATTTTACAATAAACTAGGGAATCCTGTCATCTTTCACTCTGTTTAAATCTCAGAATTTCATCAGCAAAGTAAATCTACACACTTTAGTTTAAAACAGAACAAAACACAACAACTGCAAGTCCTGCCAACCCTGTGCACTAGACTCTTTTACCATTAAAGGGACAAGGCTGAACTTTCCAGAGGCAGCCAATAAATGTCATTTCCAGTCTGACACCTGTGATAACTCTCCAGGTTTTAGTTTAGAGGCAAGCTTCTCAGTTCCGCTTGCCATCCTTGAAAACAGGTGGTTAAAGTGCAAAACCTGAAGGACCATTAGAGCCCACTCCCCTAAACTGCCTTTATATTAATCTAGTCCTGTTTTAATTCAACGCCATTTTACATTTCCCTTGTACATGATTTGTTCGCTAAAGTGCAATATTGTCTTGGCTGCAAAGACAGCCACAAGTCAGAGGCCAGACAAGAGCAATCAAGACAGTTTTCTGTCAAAATAAAATCTGGAGAAATTCCAGCAGGTGGATGCCCCATGAGGCACATGCATCTCAGAAGGGAAGTAGTTACCTACTATTTATGGGCTTCTGCGCCGTACTGGCGGGCATAATAAATTCAGACAAAAGGGAGCCAGGCATAAAATTCCTAGAGAACTACCTACAGAACTCCTATAATCTATAATCAGCAAACGAATAGGCTGTTAGGCTAAAAGTTTGAGTTAAGTGCCTACAGAACCGTGGATGAACCGACAGTGGGTTTAGCACTTGGATGCACTTTACAGGATGCTGCAGTATTAAAAGGCATAATGATGAACCTTGAAAAAAAATCTTGATGAGTTTTTTTATGCTACCCAATATTAAAAAAAAGACATATCAGAATAACTCAATGGAGAGCCAGTCATGCTGAGCATTTTCCAATACTCGCGGGGGTTCTTTAAAGTCTTTGGCATAATTCTATTCATCGTGGCTGACTGGTAGCTATTTCAATTATGTGCCTTCAGAATCTTCACAATTGTTTTCTAGGAAAAAGGACGTTTGGAAACTGGGGTTCTAATTATATATATAACGGCGCTTTAAAAACATGTACCGTTTATTTAATCTCTATGAGGCTCACTTTTTTTAATATATCAAGTTGGAAGGATGAGCAAAATAATCTTGATTTTGCTTCCCATATCCATTAATGATGGATATGTGTGCGTGGGTATGTACACACTCACACACAGACACACTACCCTGCCGTTTAGCCTATCAAAACATTTCAAAAAAAGTTAAAGAAATAGGCTTTGCTTCAATGTATTTCTATTTTTTAAAAATAGCAACAGTTAAACTAGGATCGAATCATGGCAAAAGATGATTGGAAAAGCTGGGCAAAGCTAAAAAGGAAATAGAAAAGTTGTCGGCTGCATTTCACTGATGCCTTCTTTAAAACAACGGGATAAATGAAACTGAAACATTTAAAATGTATGTCTTGTAGATTGTCACTGTTACTTAAGATTATGAATGATTATCGAGACTACATAACTTTTCATGAAAAAAGAATGAATCTGGCATGTAGTTCCTTATTCTTATTTTAGATTGTTCTCCTGCAAATTAAAAATCAAAAGAAGGAGCAGACACTAAAAGCTTGTTATATTTTCAACTGGGCCCTCCTGTCATACACGGTGATGGGTCATAAATGGAGTATTTGGGGACTTTGTCTTCTATGTGTGTATTACAGATTACAGTTCTTTTTGTTTTAATGTTTATAGTAAGACACACATGTGAAGAAAGGAGAAAAATAGAAAGAAAAAAAAATTAGATACCTTTCTTTTTAAACCCTAGTATTTTCAAATAAAATTTCCCCAGAAATAATGAAAAGACTTACATATGCACATATAATACGATACTGAATATAAATGCAATTTTACAAAATGCACTATATGACCCTGTTCTACGAGAGGCATCATTGTGAGCTTTTCTGTTCTGTTTCCATTAGTCGGGATGTTGATATGCTCACCACAAGATCTTTGAGGTTCCAGGCCCTTGCCTGACTAAGGAGCTTCCCTGGGGTTTCCTTCTGCTCAACTACTCCATGGTGTCAGCGAACGGAGGTGGAGTCACTCAGCTTAGCCTGATCAGCAACAACTCTGGGCTTTTCCAATTTGGAACACAAAGAGTTAAATGAAGAGATTACTAGAAATTTTATGAGTGTTTTCTTTCCTCTAGGCCCAGGGCTCTCTTAAGTAAAGCCAATAACTCACTGAACTTAGAAATAGATAAATAAACNCCCTTAAGCTAACCTGCTCACACCACCAACTTCAAGCGTTACATAACCCTCAGTGGGAGCGAGCCCTAAGCCAGCTGTCTGCCCACAGTAAACAATCAAAGCTCTTGGGTGTTACAGCAAAGACGGTTCTTATGAAAAATACATCTGATTGCATGGGGGACTCTGACAGCTCTCTGCATGGGAGTTTCTCTGCTCAAATTGACAACTACTTGCTTACAGCTACCATAGAATGTGCCAGGTCTACCAAGACCACCTTTAATAAGAATTTAGGAAATAAATGAGGGAAATTGCCACCCAGTGTTATTCTTCAGGGGATCCTTAAAAAATGCACACACCCCACCTTACAGAAATAGAAACCATAATGTAAAGCCCAGAGGCAAAGCTAACCTGGGAAGGAGTATAGCGGTGTAGTCCTATTGCTGTCCGCTGGGAGGCCACCCTGAGGCTATTAGGCTACAACTGGCTGCCCAGAAAAGCTCCCCCTAGAATGAAGTGATGGAGCCGGTGGTCCCCCAGTGGAACACAGTAATGTCATGATACACACATACAGAAATGGGCCAAATGTATAGTACAATCAATGTCTGTTTAGTGAAAACTATTGGCCCGCTCCACTTCGAGGATCCCATATGTGCATGCCCCTTAGTTCAGCATCTAATGTGGTATGCGGCTAAATTAACACAACAAAAACAGAAGGCACATATGAATAACTTTTTTTTGAATATACTAATTTTCCTTGGTCATAATTTTTGGTTCGTGGGAAGGACAGCTTTATCCTAGAACAGGTTTCTCAGCATTGGCACTGCTTGGGGCGAGGTGATTCTTTGTTGCAAGGAAGTGTTCTGTGCCTTGTAGGATGCTTAACAACAGTCCTGATCTCTCCCCACTAGAGGCACTAGTGACAATCAAAAACCTCTCCAGAATTGCCCAATTCCTCTAGCTTTGCTATGGATAAATCTCGCCCCTCCATGGGCCTGGAGAAACATGCTGTATCTTTCAATTCTGGTTTTCCTACCTTCTTCCCTCCTTTTATTTCTAATCTCTGGAATCTTGTCCAATCACCAGATTATTTTGGGAGAAGTAGATAACTGCCCAAATTTCTGCTCGTAAAGAATATGTTTAACATTCAGTTATGAGTCTATTTTCCTTTCTATATCAAAGGGTTCTAGGTTTAAATTTTACTATTTTTACTTATTTTTGTTTTTATATAATTTATTTGAAAACAGTAAATAGGTTTGCATTTCTGTAACTTCCACATCATATTTCTCCAGAAATCTTTCTACCGAAAAAAAATAAGTAGCAACTATTTCATAAAAAGATTTTTGGTTTAGTAAAATTCCTGATTTAGTCCACTTTATGGCTTAAGTACATATTGCTTCAAAGTGCAAACATAACTGGCAGATTTAGAATACCATCATTGATGATATCTATTTTGTGAGTTAAGAAATTACTATTGCAGAATATGGGTATAACAAAAAGGATTAAAATACACCATTCAGTTTTTACGGATGCCATTAATCATGTTTTCTTCCTTTGCTTTCACTCTCTTAAGAGTGAGGTTTAAAATACATTTTACACAAGATACTTTTTTTCTAACAATTATCAGGAAATATTGGGTTGTCAGAAAAGTCATGACGCGTTTTTGCAACGAAAAATAAGGAAAAATACATCATGACTTTTTCGACAACCCAATAGTTACTTTGAAACAATGATACGGGACTAAAAAGGGGGCTCAGTGGGCTACTGCTTCTTGGGGTGTCTTGTCATGAATGTGTACAGAATCATGGAGCCGGAGGGGGCACTGGCTTCCTGGCCCTGGTGAATGGGTAAGCACTAGAGTGACATAGAGTGGTCACAGAAGGAGTTAAGAGTTAGGAATCCTTACAGAGAAGTTTCCTCTACTTAACAATGTCCCCAGAGCAAAGCATATGCTATTATATGCATCTGGACTGACTCTCAACTTGGGTCTTCTCCTTGCCTGTTCTTTCAGAGAACTATTTTCTAGACTCTACAAATGCAGAGAATGTATCGATTGAACATTAACAAAGTGTAATTTTCTATAATCTTAAATTTTTAATTGAAATTAAAATTCCATTTGAATCATCCAATATTACTTGATATTGTGCAAACTTAGCCCCTACTTTAAAGAGGTCACAGAAAGCTGTCTAAATATATGCTTAGTGTGAATCTCTGAGGACAACCTTTCATGAAGGTGAGACAGGTAAGGAAGTTGTTTCCTTAAAAAGTATGTCCTATGCTTCAAGTGTGAAAAAAGTGTCTACAGTAAAACGTTACTTAATTTATATGGATGAATTGTGCAAAAGACAATCAGACACCTGGATTTTTTTGTACACAAATCTCAACAAAAGTCATGTCAGGCATTGTGAAGAGCTACTAAAGTTTTGGGGTGCTTTGTAATGCAGCCAAAACAACTGGAATACATGAGTTCTAAAGTTAACTGAAATCTCACTTCACACATAACAGTTGTGTACTGCGTAATCACTTGGAATAAATCACCGATGTCCTCTGTGCTTTATTAGAATCCGTACTTACCTCATGTGGTTCCAGATATGGAATACAGCAAGATTAACCAGTATTTGAATCNATAGACTGTGTAATACTTAAATATTTCCATTTGTCACATCAGGAATTAGACTTAAAACAATCCTGTTTACAAAACTAATTCTATGGAGAGTAATTTTTGAGTGTACCAATGAATTCTCTACAACAATATTTTCTTTAAGTCATGTAACTTAATGTAATAAAATATTAAAAAGTAAGTTTACAATTGATCACACAATGCATATTCACCCGTTATTATTAAACATAATCATCATTATTAAGTAAAACAACTATTATCAAAATTGTTTGTCATGGAAGTAGTGCATATTATGGTAGAAATCTGTGTAAAGGCACCCTGGGAAAGATGTTTGTTTTTAATTCTCTTAATATGAAACAGGACATTCCTCATTCCCTTTTGTTAATTCCCATTGGCCACTGTCACACCGCATAGCCAATGAAAAGATCTCTAGGGCTGCAAGGAGGGGCCAGTGGTCCAGGGACGCTCTTGTTAGCAATTCTCACAGCTTCCTTGTGGAAGTCAGTTCAGCTCCAGGCAGTTAGGAAGTGAACTTTACTGACTATTTACTGCACACTGAGTAAGACACTCACACCATCCTTGAAAAACCAGGACCCCCACAGAGCAGAGCAGAAAGCACCTGGGGCCAGCCAGGAAGCACACAGAAACCAATTAGCTTAATAAGGCAAGGCTTTCAGGAGGATGCTGCAGCGTGAGCCCCACAGTTCTGTCTTTCCCTTTATCTTTTTGCCCTTTAAGGGATTTTTTTTCTTTTTTTTTTTAATGATAGAAGTCCACCTAATTCCATTTTTTTAAATTCTTCTGCATTTATTTCTTACTCTTTAAAGCATTTTGTCTCAAATTTCAATGTATTCTTGTACACTGTATGTTAGTGAAGTGTACTTGTAAAGAAAATCAGAGCCAGGCTGTAGTTAACGTGATAAAACCAGATGTTATTCAGAGGCTCTTTCGGCAGGGGAGAAGGAGCCTCATTGTGGAACTGGGCTCCATGAACAGCTGGGACAAGTGGGGACCTACTGCCAAGGAGGGGGGAGGGGGCCGGTGGGTGGAAACTTACTATGAGGATGCATCAAGGGTAGGGGATTCCTGCTAAACCCATTTAACAGGATTTTTGCAAAAACTGGACTATGCGTCCAGATCAGGATGGGGCCAAGGTTGAGTGCTCATTAAGAACACAGCTTAGAGAAGCCTGACTGAAGTTTGGTCAAGGGAGCCTTTGTCGGAATTTATGTGGTTCTTTTTAAATGACTATATCTATGGAACAAAATAATGATCCTTTATTTCTATTATTTTATGCATAAGAGTTATAATAATTATGAGATTATGTCACACAAACTTGTTGCTTTTTTTCTCTTTCCCCTTTAAGCATATAATTAATTCTGTCATCATTCATTTAATTGGATGTGGTTAAGAATTTGCTACTTAGAAGTGTTTCAGGGCATACAAAAGAATATTTTTCCTAAGAACATTTCCTAGGAAATTGAAATAGAGAAATAGACGTATTTAACATTAGGCCCATAGGAAAAAATAGTACTACAAAGGAACAGAGAAGTAATGAACAAAATATTTGGAATAAACTACTGTTATCTAAAAATGTGTTTTGAAGGAGACTAATAAAAATGTTTGGGTCATCTATAAAAGAGAAAGTGACATATGTATAACATTAAGTCAAACAGTGACTCCATTAAAATAAAAACCAAGATAAACAAAATATAATTCACATTATAGCAGGCTATAAACTGTAGAAAACCTAATTTTAAGAAGCCAAAAAGTAAGAAAACAGAAAAATGTGAAATAAAATACTAAAATAAATATATTTAGTAATTTCAAAGCAGATATCCATAGATTAAAGAAAACAAACTATAGAGAAGAAATAATATTATAAAATAATAGAAGTTTTCTAATTCAAAGTAAGTCTAAGTCTGAAAACCAAGAGTGTTTAACATGCATTTGCAAAAATAGATAAGCCACTATCTATAATGGATATAGCATGGTGAAACTTTTATATTATGATTCTAAAGTCAAATATTACAAGTATTCATGTTTATATGAAAAATACAGATTGTCAACACATAAACAAAAATCTATATATTTTGAAATGTTTCCACTATACCAAATGTCAAAAATAATAAAGCAACTTCCAAAGAATATTGAGGAATAAAAGATTCTGTATCCAATTAACTTGTATTTTTTATTTGACTATAATAGCAAGGCTTCTTTACTCAGATAAACACTTTTTCTGATAGGCTTCTTTACTCAGATAAACACTAAAATACTATTATTTTAGACTTCTGGGACTTCCTCATTTCAATTTTTTTGGTCTTAATTTACCCCGTTTATTACTTATATTTAGTAATACTAGAACTATGATCTTTCCAAAGCAAATTCTATCCTATCCTATCCTTGGTTAAAATATCTCAGGGACTTCACAGTTTCTTAGAGTGAGAATTTTATCAGTGCATAACCTTGTACCTACCTCTCCAGGTACCTTCTCTGCACTTGGATCAGTCACTGGTTGGTCCTGCTCCTTTCTTTCTAAACACCCTGCACATTCACCTAGTTAAAGCCTACTGCTTTTCAGAGAACACTTGTTCATCCTTTGCCAGTTCCATGATATTTTTTTTNAGAAACTGGCATCTGCATAAAGACCTGAGAGAGGTCAGAGTTAGCAAGTAGGCCCAAGAAGGTGACCTGGCACAGCTACAGAGAATTTAGGGCTCTGTCAATCAATGTGAAGATGTTAGCTCTTCCTCTTAGGGAAATGAGAATCCACTACAGGGTTTTCGGTAAGAAGTAGCATAATCTGACTTACATGTTTGCTGAATGATTCTGGCTGTTGTTTTGAGAATAGACAACAGCAGCAATTGGGAGAAGGGTGGGGTGACACTTACTAATCCCGGTGAGGGTGATGCTGCCAGGGTTCACAGTGATGGCAGCGGAAGTGAAGGCAATAATCACAATCACTTCATTAGCACAATCCAATATTACTTCCTGATGGGTTGGCTGTCAGAATGAGAAAAATATAGGAGTCAAAAATGACTCCATGGTGTTTGTAGACTGTTTTGACTGTTAAGAGCTGAACAGAGCTGGAGGGAGCTGAGCTATCCAGCACCAGAGGAGTTTAATCAGACAACAAACAATGAGAGGACCCCTCAAGCCTTTCACCACAAGATCAGCATTAGCAAAAAGGGCAGGAGATGTGGTCCTCCAGTGTTTCATTCCTCCCCATAGACTGGCTTCCCGCAAGGGTCCTGTGGGTTGGCACAGACTCGGGCATCGTCTCACTGCTCAGGGAGCCCCCAGCAAAATGGTTATGTGATTTTATGGAACCAGGGGTCTGGGGAAGGAGTAGCTGGGCAAAGAGCAGAGACGTTATTAAGTATTGAGTTGGGAGGGGGAAGCATCTTTAAGGGTTCCCCCTGTCCACTCAATAAGGAGATCTTAAAAAAGACACCAGGAAGTCCATAGCTGAGGGCCCTTGGAATGGAGGCACTGGGTCTCGGAATACGGATAAGAGTGTGGGCCACAAGGGGAGGCTGAGTCCTGGATTACAGCTCCCGTCAAAGATGGCAACACACTGGCAGTGCCCCCAGCCTGATGTGTGGACAGCAGTCCTGCCAGGTAAAGCTTTGTACTTGTCTATAGAGGGGCCTGAAGAAACACACATAGGTTAGTGGCCAGGAGTCCGACTCCACATTAACATAAACTGATAGAAGTATAAAGATTTTTCAGAGAAGATGGAAGCGTTCAGTTTTAGACATATTTTACCCCCTTTCCTGAGTCAGTCAGCTTTAACTAAAATATGATGTGATAACAAACAAGTCCCAAATCAGTAGTTTGAAAAGATTAAAATTTATGTTTTTCTCATACTACATATCCATTGCAGGTTGCCTGAATCTCTGCNAACAGGCAAGATTTTTATTCTTGAACTCTTGTGGTCCATCTAATAACAATTAAGCACATTTTGAATTATGAGACATTGCATAGAAGGGTTCAGTTGGCCATATAAGCCACTTGTTTTTATTGCAACAACCTTTTGTGGAGCTATAATCTCATAATTTAAAATGGCTTGCTCATTATCATTCATCATTCACAACCATTTCAACTGAGACCATGGTCTAGATGAACAGATGGAAAGGAAGGACGAGATTTAGAATGAAAACCATATTAAAATCTTAGGACCACAGTAAGTGTTTCCACAGGAGCAACAGAGAAGTAGAGACAATTTAAAATGGCATGTCTGAGTATAAATTCCCTCTAATGCATCCTTTGTTTGTGGGTTGTACCCTGCACAACTGGGAGTCCATTTTAAAGGCAGTTATATCTCTCTGAGGCTCGGCGTTTTCTCTGTAAAACGAGGAGATTAACCTCTACAATATCAAAGATCTATTCTAGTCCTGACATTCAGGTCTAGAATCCAAATGCACGATCCAAAAAGCAAACACGCTTTCTACGCTTGTGAGAAAATATGACCTTCATTTCTGTGCATGTTAAAATATCTGTTATGTCCAAAACAAGGGACTGAGATTTGTCTTCCCAGAGTTATCTCCTAAAGGAAAGAAATAAGTATGAATCAGCAAATGCATGATCTTTCTCCAAAATGCTGAACCTAATGCCCAATGGTAATTTCTTCATTTCTGCAGTCCTTTCTGAAGAGAGTTATTGAACTGGATGGACACTTCTTGCTCCAATTTGTCTCACTGAGGTTACAGATTTCTAACTCCTTAACCAAAATGTTAGTATCTGCATGAAGAATAGTGTGTTTCTTTCTTGGCAAGCATGCTACATGAAAAGTATTCCCACTGTCTGCTAAAATGAAAACACGAAGCATCAAAAACCAAAGGAGCAAATCTGTACATGTATCTCAATTAAAAATGTTCAATTTGTTTCACATATAAACTAAAGACCCTCCAGATAAAAGAACCTCCAGGTAAAAAGAAATATCCTATGGGTACAAAAGCCATACTTTGACATTCTAACACTTCTTTTATTATATTTCACAGGTTTTATCACAGAAAACTTCTGGATATATTTTAATTAAAGTAAGCATTAATATATACCATACCTTATAGGGAGAAATTCCTTAGAGTGTTCATATATAGAATTCATGGATATTAAAGCATTTAAAAATGAATAATTTACTCAATCTGTGTTCATTGAGCATCCCTTTACTTTATTCTAATACATTTATTTTGAGTAAGTTTTTCTATTAGTTTTTTTATTTTTCTCTTTTAAGTTGAATAAATAAACTAAGGAACTTGTGTATCATATGTTATCTGAAGGCAGAGTTTTCAGGTTCTTTAATGGATACTTTTTGTAGATGTCAAGCACATTTTCACTTTTGCTTCAATAATTTCAGTTGGGACAAACAGTATGGTTTTAATTGTCCCCTGAGTTGAGTCTGAACTCACTTCTTTATTTGTAAAATATTAACTTTCACTAAGGTGCAAGTCTGACCGGAGTGTGAGGTAGTAAAATATTAGGAAGATGTTTTAACAGAAGCAGAAGTGTTTCAATTCAGGATGTTCTCTTCCAAGAGGTAGTAAGTTTCCCTTTAACATTTAAGACTCGTTCAAATTGAAAGTATTTATTTTTCAGTATTTTATATATCAAGTGTCTTATTTGCACACCGTTCTTCTACTGGATAGGCATTTCATTAAGTCATTTAAAGTGGTTTGTTGTGCTGAGGTTGCTTTATTGGAAGCAATATTTCTTTCAATAGAAATACATATCAAATTTTATCATGATTATAAGACAAACAAGATTCAATAAACAGATATTCAAGAAACGTATATCAAACTCACTATGGAGCTGATAAATCTGTTATGTAAAATAAATGCAGCTATCTCTTTATTGTAGCATTTCCTTTTATTGCAGGCATATCAACTAATCCATTTCTATTTCCTCCTGGATCCTTATAGCGCTTTGTGCTTGTCCCAAAATTGTTAAGTGCATGTTGGCAGACATCCATGGGCTCTTTCTGGCCTCCCTGAAATGGTTCTGGAAGGCTACATCTAGACGTTATGCAGACATTAATTTTACCTTTTGAAAGAAGGGCGATGCTATAACCACAGAACACCACTTCAGATATCTTTATAGGATAGGAATCATTTTCAATCAAAACAAATGTGACTCTTTTCCATGTAGTCGCCCTGCCTGGGCCATTACTAAAGAGTTTTTCTTTCACTGTCTGCTATCAAGGACATTCACGAATGATATCTGAGGGTGAGCAACATCATTTTCTAAGGGACATTATAGCATCTGTTATTTTTTGAGTTACTGGGGGAATGAGAATTAAAAAAGGACAGCCCTTGGAAAATGTGTGAATTAGGTGGTTTGCCTTTTTCTTGGTAGCAATGAAGTCCTTCTCTACTAATTCCTATACCGATCCTTTCCACAGAACTCTGGTCCCCTCTGGGAACGTTCATCATTGAAATATCTGCTTCATTAGGCTAGCTAATAATATCTTAAGGTAATACCCTCTAGGAGAATTTGTACATTGGGAATAGAACACTAATGACACTAACTTTGACCTTGTGATGTTCTGGTAACACATCTTGTGAAAAATCCCCAATAACCACTTATTTTGAGGTATACATCTTGATCGGCTAAATTTAGGACTGGAAAAACAACAACAAATACCTGTGAATTAAATGTGTTTTAAGCTCAAAACAGTACATTTTATTACCCCTCCAAATATTTCCCTTTGTTTTTAATGAATCTTTTGAGTACAAAAACATAGACAAATTGTCCATTTCTGATGATACACACACACACACACACACACACACACACACACACACACCAGATACAGTGCATCAGAAATAAATGATATGTTAGTACGCATGTGTATATATATATATATATATATAAATATATATATAGTGCATAGATATACATATATTTATGTATATTATATGCATATGTGTACATAGAAAATTCAGGAACATATGTATACAATATATACATATCCAAACAACATAACATAAACATTTATAAAATTCAGAAATATATATGTGTGTGTGTATACATATTTCTGAATTTTTGGTCTTATTTCCTTTAAATGCACAAGTGTGATATGTGAAGAGTGGTCCATCTACTAATCCATCTATTGGTCCAAATATTTTTTTTTTCTATTTTCCAAGTATCCCACCTGACCTTAGTGACAACTCATTTTAAAAAATGATGAGCCTTATGCTGTGTTTCTTATTAGAAGTATGAATGCAAGATGCATGTTACAAAGGATGAAAAATGTAACTACATGTTGCAATCTATTTCTTATGTAGGTCATTCTCTTTGATCCTCACTTGAAAGCATTACCATTTCCAGAAGATGTTACAAAAAAATAAAAAGCAATTACCACCACATCTCAGTTAGAGGAGCTTTTGGTATTAAGGGTTCATCACATTTTTCACTCTTCCTCTTTTCCTGTCTGAAAAACAGTGTTACATGGTTTCAGGCTAAGAAGTTGAGACTTTACTTTTCCATTAGGATTTTTTTCTATAGCCTTAAAAAAACTCAACTTGGGAGTAGTGCTTTTTAAAAGAGTTGTAAAAAATAAAGGAAAAATGTTCATCCTTCTGCTGAACAAGGAACTGTAGTTAGATGGTACTAAGTCTTTTAATACCATCACTGAATATTAAAATGACAGTGCTGCTTTTGAAATACTTTCCATTGTCCACAATAGTTTTTCAATAAAAGTTTTATGAAATTTGAAATTCAGCAACTTTAGACTATATTAACACCACAAACTTTCTTTTGTAATCTTAACATTCAAAAGAATTTTTACTATATTTTACTAATTTATTCCCTCGGTAAGGTAAGACATCATTATTAACATTATGTCAATAGAGAAATGGGGCAACAATCATAAGAATTTCCAAAGTCACCTTAGTAGAAGAATTGAAATTAAAAGTTTGTTTCTTGAAATATAAACCTCTAAAGAGACTACTTAATGCCACGAATATTGAATCACTTGCTTACTATACCTGAAATTGAGAGCCTAATGTTGTTAGACGCCTGATTATAATGGATTTGTATTTCATAAGGCATTTTTTAGGGTCTTGTTTTTTCACTTAGCAATCTGATAAATATCTTAAAATTCTGTTGTCTTAATTCCTTTAAAGTGAATCACAAAAAGGAAAATAAAAAAGAGACTTGAGAGATTATACCTCTTGCCACAGAACACCTTATATTTCTAATGTCCAACTATTAAATTCTATTTTGTAACAGTCATGAATTGACTACAAATATATTCTGTACATATGAGTCATAAGTAATTCATATTTTAAGTTGGGTTACATTAACTGTTTTAAACACTTTATTTTCACTATTTTACATATACCTCAAAACTATTCATGCAAAAGTATAATTATCTTCATTTACAAATGACAAAATTGATATTCACAAAATATCATTTTCCCCAAAATTTACATGAAAAGTCACTGCCAAATCCTGGATTTCAAGAGATGTGTTTGACATCAAAGCTTGAGGTGTTAATAGGTGGGTTAAATTATGTCCCAATGACTTCGTATAGGTAAAGAATCTATACCACCAGATGATAGCAGCTGTCCCAACAAACCAGTGGCCCATCCTCCCCGTCAGAGGCAGGGACAGACCCATCACCACTCAGTGTGCATCTTCTTACCAGAAAGTGAGTCAGAGAAGGAAGCCAAAAACCTCTACAAGTCTTTCTTGGAAGCCAAAGAGATGCTTTTCATTGACCACCCACTCTGTTGGGACCCATCATTATTCTCTAAATCAGTAAAGTACATGTTTAAATATCTTAAGAAAGGAGCCACTTATCAAAATCATATAACTACTGATTCAAGGATCAAAAGGGCCTTGATGGAAAACTTTTCAAGTCTCCAAGAGCGTCACCATATATCCCTAAATGAACCCAAGGCTGCTGCTGCCCAAATTATCGATGAGAAGAGGAAATGATGTTGAGAAACGTTTGCCTACTCAGAGCTCCATAACTCAATATTGGAAATAAGACCAAAGCATATCACACGTGGATACATGAAGCTTGTTGTGATAATATAGTAAAAATGTGAAAAGAAATATCCCATTTTTATACCCTTGGGGAGAGTCACACTGATTTATATTTTACAGCTCAAATTGGAATGACATAGTTAGTAGGAAAAACGATCTTTAGTGTAAAAGTAGGGTCCATTGAAATTAAACTTTACATGTGAATACAACTTAGGGGAAACTGTCATTTTTGTAGCCTGTTGATCAAATCAAAGAATGTATGAAGCAGGAAGAAATAGGAATTTTAGAATGCCTTCTGGTTTCACACAAATTTGAGTCTGGAGACATATTTTTTATCAACATAGAGATTAATAATCTTACTACTCGGGAGTGATGACCACAGGACACTGACCAAAGTTAAAAGGGCACTCAAAAGCAGATGACACTTTTCTTCCTAATGTCCTTTTCATCATGTTTGTATCAGAAACTTCCCATTTCACAGATCAACTAGTATCCTTATTTGTACTGTATATAAATGTGTTTCATCTCTTCTAATTTCATTTTCCAGAGAGTAAAAATTTCAAGCATCTAACCAGAAACCATAAAGTATGAATCTGCATGAAACTCATGAACCCAAATGGCTCAGAACTTGTTTTTTTTAAATCACAAAGAGCTAATAGAGTCATGTTTAAGCCTCATAATCATTGAGGGGCAGGTTTATATGCACTTACTATAATATCATGATAAAATCATAAAATTTGAAATAAATGCCTTAAAGTAAAAAAGGGCAGGCATATTGAACATTTTATAGATTCCTGCAAGTTCATATCCTTTTGGACCCACATATTCCCATTACATCCTGATTTCTTTTTCATCTAATTAACTCACATCTTGGGGGAAGGCATCTATAGATTTATGAATTATAATCTAATCTAGAACATCAACACTGCTTTGAAATCACTTGTCCCTTATTCTTTCTCTGATATGAAGAGAGGACAGAATGCTAGAGAATTCTCCCTTCGGAGTCAGTGTCATTGCTTTATGCTTTTCCATTTTAGATTTTGTTTTTTTTTAGTCTCTCTCACCAAATCTTTAGTACCCAGAGTTTTCAAAGTTTTTATTTCCTAAGATTATGGAATTAGAACTCTCCTTTCCCTCCAGAGTGGTGGCTTTACTTATCTCAAAATCCATATTGGCACGCTGGAAAAATTGTATCCTATTTTCACTTTTAAATATCAATCTCCACAAAATGTCCAACAAGAACCTAAAACTAAATATTATTCAGAACGGTACACCTGTTCCTACACATGTATTTCCTAGATCAGTTGCCACATGATTCACTTGACCAAGTTAAAACTTTCAGAATTATCTTTGACTCCAACATCCTAATAATCCAATATTTGCATTACAAATATACAGATTACATTTTGAAGAATATACTCGTAGTTTGTTAAAAAACAGTTGTTTTTTTCATTTTCATAAAGCATACTTAGAAGACTTTAATCTGGATGCTGTCAATAACGAGTTGTGTAACTGGGCAAATACCTTTCAGAGTGGCCATTTTCTCATCTCTAAAATGGGTAGATAGTAGTGTTTACCACATAAAGTGCTTTTTTGAGAGAAATAAATGGGATAGTGCCTGTAAAGCATTTAAATCAATGTCTAGCTTCAAGAAATTATAGCTGTAAAATTTCTTCCCAATTACTCCACAGGGCTGTGGCTACATCATAGCTTTTCCAATTGCCTAACATTTAATTTCATTTTAGTCCAGAACTAGGATATTCTTGACATCAGTGAGCTTCCCAATCTCACATTGAATGCAGGAGTCACAAGGGGAGGAGCTGAGGATTGCTATATGTCTGCCTAGATGCTTGAATGAAGGAGATGAAGTAAGGTGGGTTGTCTAAGAGAGAGACATGAGTTCAAGTTTACTTAGGGCGAGGCAGAAGGTAGTTAGTTGGTCATCTCTGAAGAGTGCTTCCACACATCATAAAAACAAACTGAGTTTAGGCCAGAGCAACTTTTCTGAAGGAGCAAGACATCTTCATTCTGCCATTCGTTTGCTCCCAATTTAATTAATGGTCCTAAATTCTCACAGCTTAAGGACACCTACATTTGTTTCAATTATATAATCAGTAGCCTTTCCTTGATCAAGAACTCCCATTATAAGGGAATGTACCCCCTGCTGTTAATCTCATTTTCTGCAGTCTCCCACTCGGGTCTTCTGATCCTCTTGAGATGTTGCATTTTTCCTTTTCCATCAAATCTGGCGCCCTTATTGCCAGGCTCACGTTCCCACTCTGCAACTTACTAGCTGTGTGACTGTGATCAAGTTACTTAATCTCTCTATGTCTCAGTTCCATGCACTGAAGAAGTAACATTCTTAAAACGTTTACACTACCCAAAGTAAACTATAGATTTAATGCAACTTCTATAAAAATTCCAACAGCATTTTTCACAGAAATATAGAAAGAAATCCAAAAGTGTGTATGGAACCACGAAAGACTCCAAGTAGTGAAAGCAATCTTGAGGAAGTATGGTAGTGACAGAAAAGGGAACACTTGTGCACGGTTGGGAGAAATATAACCTGGTACAGCCACTACAGAAAATCGCATGGAGGCTCCTCACATAATTAACAATAGAACTAGCAGATGATCCAGTAATCCTACGTCTGGACATATATCCAAAAGAAATGAAATGATTATCTCAAATAGGTTCCTGTAGTGACCTGTTATTCACAACACCTAAGGTATGGAAACAACCTAAGTGTCAGTCAACAGATGACAGGATAAAGAAAGTATCACACACACACAAACAGAGGAATATTTTTCAACCTTAAAAAAGAAAGAAATCTTGTCTTGTGACAACCTAGATAAAACTGGCGGTCATTATCTAAGTGGCTGTTATAAGCCAGGCGCAGAAAGACAGATTCGGCATGGTATTACTTATATGTGGGATCTAAAACTAAATGCCAACATCATAGAAACACAGAGGAAAAAAGCAGTTGCCAGTGGTTGGCAGCAGGTGGGGAAAATAGAGAGATGTTGTTGAAAGGATATAAAATTTCAAATACAATATATGCATAATTTTACTTGTCAATTATACCTCAATAATCCTGTAAAAAATAAATTCTTACTGAAAAAAAAATTTTTTAAATTGATAATACAAGTTCATGTTATTTTCCTAAGGCGTGTTTTACGGTTTTGTAGAGACCAAAGAAAAAGGAATAGCCAAAGCAGTTGAAAAGTTTTATTTTGTAGTAGTTCTAATTTCAAGCTAAGATCTCCCTCAGAACCACTTTTCCTGGTGTTAAAAGTATTAGCACACACTAAGGCATGTGCATAGGGCCATTCTTTCTTAGAGCGACCCTAGTTTTATTTACTGTATTTTTCACTATCACTTTAAAGTCCTCCAAGGTACACTAATGGACTGAAAGAGTTTGTGCAACCCTCAAGTTCCACTCATACTGCCAAGGGGGGATAGTGATGAAAGAATAATTTTAACTTATTATGCAAAATTCTCCCTCATCTGCGGTTTGTACTATTACAGATTATCCATTCACACTATCATTTGTCAACATGCTATTATAATAAAGAGACCTAGTAATATATCATAGATTCAAATTATGTCAGCATTTTAAAATACAACAAAAACCTTTTGTTGTTTTTCACCAACATTTATCATCTCTTTCTGTTCATGCATATTTTCTTGATAAACAATGGTTGGATATAAATGAAACTGTATAATCACACAGACTTATATTTTACGTGCGTATAATAATTGATAAGACTAACGTAATGTCTTAGAGGGTGTCCATAACAGAAATTGCACTTCTTCATTCACTAGTCACAATAAACATTGCTAGATCTATTTCTAAATAATCAACAGCCTTCAGTCTAAGGCAGCTAGTACACAATGTCTTCCCCACATGAAAAGTGGCAAACTGTCTTGTGTTAATGACTAAAAATATTTTCCTGCTTCTGTGCAGAGATAATCTAGATCTCTTTCAAGTTATTAGTCACTTCATTAGGAAAGCAGATGCAATAAGCACCTAGATACTATTCCTTTGTTGTTGTTTAAATTGCTGTACAGACACTTGTTAGGGAATAGCAACCCAAAACAACAGCAAAAAAAAAAAAAAAAGAATTGCATTTCTAATTTTAAAATACAACATATCAATACCCAAAATGGAACCAAATTAATGAAAGACAAAGTTTTTCAAATACTAATTGCTTCAAGCTTTTAGCTCAGTTGGAAAGAATGGGGTACTAATGAGCTTTTGATCCCCATAAGGATAAATTAAATTTACACAGAGAAATCTCTGATCCCTTGCCACAGATTATACCCTGTAATCTCAGCTGGTGACCCAGTAAATGCATTCAGCTCATCACCAGGGATCTTCAGGCTGGAGGTTGGATGCTTACTGTAAATTCATCACTAAAAATTTAAAAATAACTTAAAGTTTTCTGACCCACAGTGGGTAAATTATATCATTTTCACATATAAAAGACAAGTTAGAAAAAAAAATAGATGTTTGACAAAATGCAGCTTCCTGGTAAACACAATATAAATCAGTTATGTCTTTAGGTTAACAGCCTTTTCAGAGCTATTTTACCTTATAAAAGCAAACCTATTTTAAATTTGAAAAATATCAAATTATATCTAGTATAAATATTGAGTGACTATTATGAACCTAACAGTGTTTATGGCAATGCATGTGTAAACAAAATAGTTGTTTAAATGATGTGTACAAGGTATATACATAAATGATTCATGCTAATAATATGGACTTGCTTCATTTAACATAATTATTAAAATTTCAAATGTAAAAAGAAAAAAGTGAAAAGTAGGCAGATAATATGGAGCAATTATTGAGTACCTATTAATTTAAAAAAACAACAACTCTTAACCTTAGATTTTTTTATTGGTATTCTCTTAAACTTTCATTTAAAATTACAAGTCCTATTTTAAATGTAATGGTCCATGTTCTTTTTAGGCATATAAAGGTTTCATCTCAGCTGAACAGCTTCTTATATTTACTCTATAAGAATACACTCACAAATTAAATTAGGAAGCTTGATGACGTCTATCTTTTACTCACAATGCATAATGCCAAGGTCCCAGTGTGAGTTTGTTTCCTTTTTTGTTTTTGTTTGTTTTGTTTTGTTGTGTTTTTATGTATGAAGATCTAGACAGGATCCCAGCTGTACCATTCACCCACTGTGGGGCTTTGAAGAAGCCATGTTTTTTTCCTCTCAGTTTCCCCATTAGTGAAATGATTATAATGGCCACCTCTCAGAGTGGCTGGGAGGATTCACATTACACAGTGCCTGTAAAGTATTTCGCCCAATGGCTCTCACATATTATGAACACAATACTTCTAGCTGCAACTACCATCATCCATGTGAGCTTTGGGCAAATCATTTTACCTCCCTCTAGGCTTTGATGTCCTCATTAATATACCGAATTAGTTCATTGTTCTCCTCCATATACCTTTTATTTTTTTCTATCAAAATAATAGCAGACAATAACATCATGATAATCATGTACATTAACACTTTGATAGTTCTTTATGGAGCTACAATACATTCAGTACAAAACAATCAGTCTTATATCCTCCACTGGAGGACAGGTCTTATATTACAAAATGAACTTGGCCTTTGAAAAGATGTCAGAGAAGAAACCAGCTTAGCTATTTCTGCAATTATTACATAATATATTCAATAAGAGAAATAATGAGACCCTAATATGTGATTATTTTATTTAAAGTCAATAAAGTATACTTAATACAGATTATAGGTATTAAAGAGATATAAGTCCTATTTCAAATATAGAGACTCAAAAAATATTTGATGGGAAAAAAGACATACACGAAATAGAGGTTATCACTGTGATTCATCAGTAGGCTGGTGTATTCATCACTTGACCTAAAAAGCCTCTGTCTTGTGAAGCCTCTCCAACCACACTGCAAAGATGCTTTGCTGGGAGGTGCTGGAACGTCTCCCACCTTAAGGCCTTTGCATGTGCAGTTCTCTGCCTAAACATGTCTTGCTCCCTTATACCCTTCAAGTCTTTGAGGAAAAGAAAGCTCTAAAAATCCTTCTTTGCACAACCTGTTTAAAAGTAAACAGCTTTCCCAACTGAAGCACTCCTTACTACCTTTTGTCCTTTAACAACTCTACTTCTTTTAAAATCCTTCAACAAATTCTGTAGCAGTTATCACTATTTAACATACCATGTATTTTACTTATTTATTTTGCTTATTGCCTATTTTCTTCCCTTAGAATGTAATTTCTCTAAGGATGTTCTTTTCTGTTTTGTTTTTGGGGTTTTTTTTATTTCCACTGCAATAAGCCAGGGCTTAGAACAATGCCTAACATATAATATATAAGGCCCTCAGTAAATATATTGAAGGGGTAAATAAAATATCTCTGAAGTTTTGCAAAAAAAGAAAAAAATGATAGTAAGCACAGTCTCTAAGCAGTAGTCCTAGGTGGCTATAGCACAAACACAGAAAAATAATATATTGTTCACTCTATATACTCTTTTTCCACCTTTTGAGTGAACGCATTCAATTTTATGCATTCATGTTCAAATATAAATATTATACAGAGAAAAGATGTCTCACAGCAACACTAAATACTGGATATGATGGAAAGAAATGAATTGGCTGACCAGAAATTAACTCCCATCTGTCTCCTTTATATGACCGCTATATTTTCCTAAATGTTTATTATAAAAATAATTTTATTTTATTATTTTATGATTTCTCTCTCTTTGTGACTGTTATTCAAATAGTAAACATAAAGAAAGTTGTTTACTTTAATTCTTTTGGGCCCTTGGAAAAATATTCTCTTTCTGTGCAATCCTTTCTACATGTTTTGGCGGCTTCTTTGATATAAACAAGTTCAGTTGTTATTCCCCAAGTGAGTTGGGAAAATGAGCTTCTGTTCACACCTACATCTTTTACCTTAAGATAAGATCTCCTGTATACCAGGAAAACATCCCTTTCAATTATATCCAGGACACAAGATACAAGAAATATCAAGTTCATATCAAATATATCAAAAAGTATTACAGTGGGACTCAAAGTCTTTTCCAAAACCTCTCTGAAGTAGCACTGCTCAGTATAGTTGCTACTAGCCATATGTAGCTTTTTAAGTTAAAATTAATTAAAATTAAATTAAATTAAAGATTCCATTTTCAGTTCCTCTAGTCACATTCCAAACGCTCAATATCCGATACATGCAGCTAATGACTGCCACAGGGGACAGCACAGAGATACGACACTTTCATCATGACAGCTCTGCAAGAATGGTTTTGTCCTGCCCCACCTGAGGCCAAGGCAAAAAAGACAGCAGAGATATAGCAAATATAAGGATATCAAACACATATGGTAATGGCTTTTTCAAGGCAAGAAGAATTCCTGTAAAGCATGCCCCGGCCATTCGTTGGTCAAATATTAGAGGAGGAGAAGCACCCAGAAAGATATTTGCACATATTGGACTTAACTGGATTTTCAATCACTACATGTTGAAAGAATTAACTAATAATTATTTCATGACTCCTTATCTTGTACAAAACACTATTTGATATATATATATATATATATATATATATATATATATATATATATGTGTGTGTGTGTGTGTGCAGCAATTATTTTATTCTGTTTTTAAGCCATCACTTGAGAATAAAAGGTTGAATCAGGATTATGTGACTCAACATCATTACGTAACTACTTCANCACATATTGGACTTAACTGGATTTTCAATCACTACATGTTGAAAGAATTAACTAATAATTATTTCATGACTCCTTATCTTGTACAAAACACTATTATATATATATATATATATATATATATATATATATATATATATATATATATATATACCGTAAATTAGTGTTTTGCAGCAATTATTTTATTCTGTTTTTAAGCCATCACTTGAGAATAAAAGGTTGAATCAGGATTATGTGACTCAACATCATTACGTAACTACTTCAATGAAGAGAGAGTCCTTTTATGTTTCTATTATGTTGGTTGTAATTTAGGGCATGCAAACATTAGCAAACTAAAATGATTGGTGGTACTGATTCCTTTCACTTCCTCAAACGTTACGAGCCTTCCTAATGGCTGCCTGCACCACTTCAGATAGTTCACTCCCATTCCTCCTTTAGAGCATAGATCCAATGTTATCCTCTCAAGCAGCAGACATCTCCTGACCTTGTATTCCAATAAGGCCCCATGTAAAATACTTTCATAGAACTGTTGACTTGGCCTTCATATTTGAATTTGTACTCAAATGCTTATTTGGGGTTCTTAATAAAAAGCCCATCCTTTCCACTAGAGAATGAGCTTCATTAGGGCTGGGACTATGGCTATTTTCCTCACCACTATACCTCCATCACTTAGTATGTGGTGAATATCCAGTACTTTAAAAAATAAATGAACACTACCCATGGTCCTTCAGAACAGCCATCGCGTTCTACCCGCCTGGTTCACTGAAATTCACTGAGATGTGGCAACAGTCTGAATGAGTGGGTGGGAAAAGAGGCTACTTCCTTTGGCTCTTTGCCTTACAGGCTGCTCTTGTCACAGCAGATTCCGATCTCCTCCCGTTGAAGATTAACACCACACTGTCAACATGGTGTCACAGCAAGGATGAGCGTGTGGGAGTGGGGACACGTCTGCTCTCCCTTATCCTTATGTCCCTCTCCCCCTGCCTGACTCTAGCAACCGAGCTTCTGTTTCCTAATCTGCGAAATGGGAATAGAACCACCTGTGTCGCTTCACTCACACTTCTACAGCTTCTGCGAGGGTCATGTGTAATGAGTTATGTAAAAACATTTTTTTAAAATCCACATTATTATCCAAAACTTGGGAGGGTACTTAAGCTTCTAAGTGGTATGGTTCTTATGTTTTCCTCATTCTCTGCCAAAATTTATTTTTTTCTACGTTAGTGACTTTCCTTTTTTTCTGCGTCAAACACAGAGAATTCTCCCTCGCCTTTCCTGCTCTATTTGAGACTCCATCTGTCTACCATTCCATTTTTGTTCTCCACTTCACTGCCAACTCACTGCCTTCTTTGCTAATCAGGTAATTCATCTGTGCAGCCCTATAGTCTGGCCTCTTTCTATCGCTTCACAAAACCCATTCTCACTGACCTGCTTCATGCTACGTCCTATGGCCATTTCACCATGTTGGTTCTACCGAAAACCTAATTCACCAGTTCAGCAGTTTCTTCCAATTGCTGAGTACCCCAAAACAGTGCTTATACAGTAAATCCACGTTCACACCTCAGTATTGTTTGGGAAGAATTCTATTCAGTATCATTTGGTATTGTTTCTAAGTTCTTATATAAAATCCACAATAAAAATAATTAGGTTGTTTCTTCTTGTATAAAATGAAGTACACTGATGCTTGACAAAAAATTATCGAGTAATTAATGAACGTACTTTGAGATGGCTCTTCTGTCACCAGAATGGTGTATGTGAATTGTTTGCTAGGAAAATAGTTACCATCACCACCACCACCAACAACAAAAGCTGACCAGAGTCTAATTCTTAGAATCAAATAAACTCAATAGCACCTCCCTCTTCCCCAAGCGAACTGCCTCTCCTATAGATGCGGTTATAAATATTAAGTGACGCATAGTTAAATGATGGACATGAACAGAAATGGTAACTGATGAACATGTTTATCAACTGACTAGGTACTTTACACGTATTTTTTTCTTAGAAATGGACTGTTGTGCATACGTATATGGGGTGAGGGTGGCAACGGCACCTCTACCTTTGCGGTCTTTAAGCAAGTCAATCTCTGGCTAAAAAAAAAAATACTTACTGACCTCCTCCTCACCCGTCACTGCTCAAAGTGTTTATAGTCACTGATGAACTAAAAGACATGAATCAGCCTTTCTAGAGATTATCTGTTTGGATAGATAGTAACCAATAAAATAAATATATAGAATTTAAATGCAAATAGTCACATAAAAAAAATTGGTAATTGCTATGAGGAAAACAGGCCAGGCATCATGATAGAAAATGCCACGGATTAGGGGAATCTTTGGAGTCAGTCACATACATGGCCAACCAGTAAGGGGGCTGCTTGAGTAGAACGAATACAAGATGGTGGTGGTGTGGATGGGTTGATGGCAGAAGAAATGGAAACTACTGGCCTACCTGAGATATGGTTAGGAAGTGGAAGTAATGTTTCCAGAAGGGTCATAAATATGAGGTAAAGGAAAGATAAGAATTAAGGGTGACTAGTGGTTTCTGGTTTGAACAATGGACAATGGCCCCATATATTAAGATGGACATGGCCTGGACTGGAGGTGAATAAAATTTTTGTTTTAGTACTTAAAGATGACTAAAATATTTAAGTGAAACTGTCAAATGTTAGTTGAGTATAAGATTTTAGAGCAGGGGTAGGCAAAATTTCTCTATAAACAGACAGCTAATTTAAGAAGTGATCCCCCTGACTAATCTAGTACTCACCTGGCACTATACATAGTTATTACCACATTATTGACTATATTCTCTATGCTTTACTTCATATTGTATGTTAGCTATATTATTAATAAAAATCTTTTCAAAAATTGAAAAGAAAAATAAGAGACAGCTAATAAATAATTTTGGCTTTTCTCTCTTGCAACTATTTAGCACGCTCTTGCAGCAGGAAGCAGCCATAGAAAATATGTAAACAAATAAACACGCCCAGGTTCCAATGCAACTTCATCTACAGACACTGTAACTTGACTTTAATATACTTTCCATGTGTCCTGAAATATTCATCTTTCGATTGCTTCCAACCATTTCAACATATAAAAACTATCTCATATCCTGGGCAAAAACATGCTGTGGGCTGTATTTTGACCGACGGATTGTAGTTTTCCAACCCATTTTTTTGGGGGAATAAACGAGTCCAGTCCAAAGAAATCAGTTGGCAATTAAAGTCATAAAATGAATATAATTGCACAAGGAAAGAAGTGTAGAAGAATACAAAAGATGGTTCAGACATAAGGCCTGGGAAACGCTAATAGTTAAAGATCATATAAAGGAAGACAAGACTGTTAGGGACACTGCAAAGGAGCTGGTAAAAAGGTAGAAAGAAACCAGAGACTATGCACGGAACCATGACAGTGAGAGTGGAAAGGCAGCCCTGCCAGCTGCCAGCTGGGAGCTGGCCTGGCACAGAGCGAGGCCGTGGTGTTTCCCTGTTGAATATGAACCATTTCACAGAATATCAGGGTGAGACCAGGTCACTCCGTAACCATGATGGAGGGAGTTATAATCAAGGGGGCTCCATTACCATGTGTGAACACAGACAAAAGCAGAAGCACTATGCAAACTGCAAATGTTCCCAAACTAACCTGCTCCCAACCAACACCATTGGCTGCTGCTTCTTTACTAATTATAGCTTTAGCCTCACTGTTCCTTCTACCTATTCAATAAGAGTTAGTAAGATACAGGGCCATGTTCCCATTGCTTCCAGAGAGCATCCAGTTCAAACAGATTCCACTTCCTTGGCTCTTCCTCCAAATCACCTCACACAAGCCCACAACCTATAACAAGAATTTCCTAGCACACTTTTATTAAAATGCCCCATGGTTCTCTGTGGTATGCACTCTCGCTTGTCACACCAAGTACCAAGTTCAATGACAGGTGTGTGTCTAGTGGTTTTTGAATAATGGACATCTACAAAGAGAAAGTCTCAGTGAAGGACAGCAAGCTGCATTAAGTGCTGATGAGAAGTCAGATAACATGGGGGCTGAAAGGGGAATCCCTGGATTTATTTAGGTGAAAATGGTTAGTGCATTTAACAATCACAACAACAAAAGTCCATCTGAGTGGTTGAAGCCAATGCCGGACTGTAACAGGATCTTGTGTGAATGCTGTGTGTAACAATAAAAACACCACACACAGCTAAGCAAGCAAGCAAGGACATGAGTTTGTGAAGAGAAAAATGGACACATATCACCACTGACTGTCTTTCTATGCTCTAATTTTAGCCTGGTCCTTAATTTCTATTCCTAAAATGCTTTACAGGTATTGCCTAGCATGGTACCGAACTAAATAAGATCTTAAATAAAATCTTGTTTGATGATGATGAGATTTCAAGCATTTCTATCCCAAGAATGGCAGAAAGTAACTACAGTGATTTTAGGTGGGAAGTATTTCAGAAATTATATATTTCACAGGGAAATATTTCTGCAATACCAAAAGACTTTCACACGGAGAAAATAAATGCAGTTAATTATTTTCCAATTACCCTGATGTATTTCATGGGGAAAAACAATACATGGGTAAAATACCTGATTTATCTGGAGGCCCCAGATAACAATCACAACAGCGTAACATATTGTATTTTATTTACATAATCAAAATATCAGCATAGTTCTTCTTCGTGTAAAAAATACACTCTAGGCCTTAGGAGTCTAAATCTATTAAAAGGAATTTTGCTTCTCTTGGTTTTTCTCTGATGTTCAATATTAGAGAATATGACTCTGCCATGCAATCACTTCCCTGGTAATCAGGATGGAATATCAGAGTTCATTTGTGATAGGCCAGAAAACAAGGAGTCAACTGTTTTAAGATTCAAACCGAGCTCTTCGCTTTCTCTACAACGCACTTAGATTTCCCTCTGCTGTAATTCAGCCCATTTCCTTTTCTCCTAACACAGTTAAAAATATTGTTGCCAGTCATCAAACCTACAGTTAAAAGCTTAAGCAGGATTGCTTTCGTTGTATCTCACATCTTCCAAGCAGCGGCCTCTTTGGAGATGCATATTAATTAGACAGACTTTACCGTAGTACTTTTAAAGGCTCCAAGAATCTTTATCCTCAATATTAGATTCCCTCACCACCTCTTCCATACTACTTCTATGTCCTTCCAAGGAATTGAAACCTGTAACTTATTCTACCAAAACAGAAGCAATGGAACTGATGTACTCCATACTAGAAGAGGCTTCCAGAAGGCAGAAACTCTGCCTTTATTGTTTCTCTCCCCAAAATCAACTACTTAGGAACAAGCGATGCCTGGAAATACTTCTCACACCAAACAGCGGCAATCTTTCTGTTCTATGGAATGAAAAAAATCTATTTCTTAGCATGTCTGTAGACTCTGGAGATTACATTTCCCAATTATTTCCTGCTTTGTGGCTGATTCTTATTATTTGTCAGATTTTCTGGTGTCCACCTTTATCTGACATCCAGACAATACCAAGTCCATTTCACTCTGAATCTCTGGTGGTGAGATGCAAGCATCAGCATTTTTTTACAGTTCCCCAGGTAATTCCGATATGCAGCCAAGATTGGGAAACTCTGGTTACTGTGATGGCTGATAATTGGAACCTTAAGTACTGCTTTTCAAATCCCTACTCTGTGCACATCATGCACAAAACATATCTTCACAGCATCCCTAGAAGGCAAAGTGTCATGGAACACATTTTACTGAGAAACAATGAAACCTCTAAATTAAGAGCTTGCAAAAAGCACAGAAGAGTATTGGGAAGAGCCAGTACCCGGGCCAGTGCTCTCTCCACAACCCACTGCCTGGTGGCAGGACTACGAGGCTTTCCTATGTCTTCTTAGCTTTCAGGTCCAGGTGTTCTCGTATCCCCACGTCCTATTCACCTTCTAGCCATACAGCCCAGCACAGCCCTCCACACACTTACCCCTCAGAATCCAACTCCGCCTCACCATCCCCAGCACCTTCCTCTTCCTGGGCGCTGGCTCTCAAACAGTACTGGACTGCATGAAGTACACTTGCCCAGCAAGTGTATGTATCATATGCTTATTATCATTTTAACCTGTAAAAACATTGATTGACTTTTCTGTCTACCACAGCTCATCGTGAGCTTATCAAGGGTGTGAGTGGGTCACATCTGTCTCTGAATCTCCAGGGACAAACAAGCAACAAATGTTTGTCAAACAGACACCAGTTGGGCAAAACCACTGTCTCAAATGTAGAGACAAAGACATTCTAAAACTTTTGATTTCTTAAGCATTATTCTCTCATGAATCCACATGCTTTTCAATGATCCAACTCTCTATTAGGGTTCAAAAATGTGGATGTGCGCATCTCTGCTGGGTATACACATATAAATAATTATCAGTGTGTGTAGTCATTTACTTGTTCAACATTTTCTGAGCTTTCAAAACACAAGCTGCAGTCAACAGATTTTGCTGGGTCCTAAGGTGTGAGACTGTGGTCGATTCCTGCTGTCTGGGAGTGCAAATGGGGCCACTGAGAGAGATTTGCCACCTATTTTGAAGTAAGCAATAAAATTCCGAGTCCCTCAATCCTCATAGCAGACATTCTGCCAGTGCAGGTATCTATGCTCCACACTCGGTATTTCCATGGAGCTCTGTCTATGGTTATGTTTCTAAGAACATTTCCCTAAAGATTTCCTCTTAATGGATCAGGCAGTTTCATGCAAGCGGCCTCCGTGAATGCTTTGCTGACACACACCAGCTTGTAAAGATTCTTTGTTCTGCCCCTTCTCGGCCAGGCCCTTTGCGTGGCTGATCCTAGCGGCCTCCTTCAAATGGTGTCAAACTGCACGGCGACTTGTGAGGCACAAATGAGTTTGATACTAAGAGCAACGCATTTATTTTCCCATCTAGTCTCATGTTCTACCATTGGAACCCAGGTCTCCAGAGACGAGGTATATTTTATTTTCCTTTCTTTTTTGATTAGGGTGATAGGCGATATAGAAGATTCGAATCTTTACTGGCCAGGGCAGCTTGTAAAATGTCTCCCACATGAAATTACCAAGTAAAACGAATAGCTTTCTATCTTCGAGAAGCAACTATTTGAACCTTCACATGCAGTGTGCAGGCCACTCACACAAAGTCGCTGTAGAGTGGATTTCACTCCAATGGAATCGCTTCCAAACTCAAGCTGCTAGTTAGCAGATATAATGCTCAGCATCCCTCAAGACTATGCTTCAAAGAAAACATGTTTAAAAAGAGTGAAGTAAGGGAAGATATATTTTACCAAAGGGTACTTTCAAAACAAATGGAGCCACGGCCCACCATGCTACTCAGGAAACTGATGTCTGAAATATTGATTTCCTAATCACTGTCATTACAAGAAGGCATTCTGGCTCTTTTTTTCCCTATGTCATAAATTCGACTTTAAGCAGAGTAAAAAGCTTTTAGCAAGAAAATTTTACATCTGTTTATGTCTCAAATTAAAACTACAAGAATTGAAAGGATGAAAAAATAACCAAGGGGGTTTTCAAAAATTTAAAACTCCATCATGCATAAATGGAGCTCATCAGTGAAAGTAATCTCCCTGCAGAAAACACTCCATCTTTTGTTTTATGTAAGTTATCAGCATGAATATTTTATTCTCAATGAAACTGCCTTTTCCCCTTTGAGTTTCATAGTTTTCACTTGGTGTCTCAAATAAATGGGCTTCCTTCCTTCCATGTCACTGTCTTATTCAGGTCAGTTACAATAACACACTGTCCTCGCCTGGTGTAAGTGTGAATCATAGATCGAGTGTTACTAAGTCAATATTTTTCATTCTTAGCCCTATTGTGTACTGAAGTCTAGAAGCACTAACCACTTGAATTTTCCCACAATAAACACAAAATCATTTAATCTAAGCTCCAGTGTAATATCTAAGGGATCTATGAAATCAGAAAGTAGATCTTGGCCTAGTTAATATTCTTGATCAAATGACAAAATAAAAGTTCCAGGGAATGACAATTCGAGTAAGCACCATTTACTAGAGTCAGCCTAGTCAACCTAACTGCGTGCGGTAAATCAGACATTTTCATCCACATTAATCCCAAAGGTTACAATCTTTGGATCTATTTGCATTGTTCTGTCCTTTGGTGGATGGTTCTTCCGTCTCCTCACTTAATGGCTTAAGTACTCCTCAGGTCACTTACTGTATCTTCTTGCTCTGCCATGACCTTCAATAATTACATGATAATGTATAGAATTTCAAAGAAGTGAAATTTATTTATAGGTATATCAAAATAATATATTACCATTGTATAAAGTTTTTACAGAATTAAAATTTATTGATGGATTTTTTTTTAACTAAAGCTACGATTCTTACCTTCTATGAGTCTAAGAGATTGGATTAAGAAACTAGTTGTAATGTAAACTGCAAATATATTTATACACTTAAGCTTTCTAATAGTAATATATAAGTTCACCTTCTATGTTTCCAGATGCTTGGCTAAATAAGTTGTCAGTTAGATTTTACTTTCTATAGTTCAACTGAGAAATAATCTTGTAAAGTTTCAAGTTCTCAAGCCCTTCTAATTTATAAGCAGGAGTGTTTTTTGCATTGGTGATAATTATCGTATATAACCACACCATAGCATTCAAATCCTCATATAACCATTTAACATCTCACTTGCATAGCTGAAGAGGGCATTCATAATTCATCTGATATTTTTAAAATTACTCTGATTATAGTGGATGCTGATAGGACCCAAGCTGAATATTCAGGAATAATTTTCTTCAAAGGAGCATAATGAAAATGGAAAACACTGCATTCTTTATCTCCCTCGTAACTTCATATATCTTGGATCTTAAATCCAAAAATGAAACATTGGAAAATAATAAATAGGAAAACATCAATCATAGCTGATCTTGCTAGATTAGCTTACTTTTAAATACAGGCCTATAAATAGGGCAAATAGTCAGTGATCATAAACTATGTCAAGGCTGAGTTTTGACAAATCTGACTTTTAGCTTTCTTCAGTCTCTAGTTTCAGCACAGCATTGCCCTTTAAAAATGCAACAATAAATCAGTAGCTTTCTTTGCACAGTAATGTAAAATATGACAAAAACTACAGCATAACTCACATAAATAGAATGTTATGCTAATACTCAAATCTCTCACTCAACGCAATAGAATTTAATTTTGAAGCAAGGCAGTTACTCATCCTTTCAATTAAGCACATTTCCAAAAAAAAATAAATAAATAGTGATTAAACTACATTGCCCCTATTTTATCCTGATAGCCTGCTATTATAAATATGTCTCACCACTTCTTGGCTGCATCATTCAAAATATAAAAGCATCTAATGTGAAGAAATAATTTTTATAACTAATTAGATTTTATTTATAGGCTCATTCAATAAATTATGACGATAAGGCCTATCTTTATTCGATCTTTAAATATAAGATGTGTATTCAAGACACTTCGTTTTAACTTTTTTTAGCAACAGCTCATATGTGGTTTCCATTAAGGATAAGAATGGTGAGTAACTAAAATGCTTAAAATAGAATACTAATTGTGATTTAAGAACTTCATAAAAACTTCTCTGAATCACCAAAGGCACTCCAAATTAATTATAACATACCATGTATAACAAGTTTTACTGAGATAAAATGGGTTTGAATGCTAAGGAGTTCTCACCAAAAAAATTAAACTTCGTAAACCTGTGGGAGTAATGGTGTTTCTTATGAAGATGCATTTCATTAGGATAATTTAAATTTCAGCAAATATAATTTCAGTGATGCCATTTGATCAGACATAAAGGATTATAAAATTCCTAAAGTCAGCTTGATTCTTACTTGAACTACTAATGAGATGCTCATGCATGTTTGGTTATGAATTAAGTAGTCGAATATAATATGTCCATCAAGCTAAATGTAGGTAAAACACTTCTATTTGAAAATGTTCATAGACGTCAGAGTGTGGGAATGAAAGATACGGTCAGGTAAGAAAGCACCGAAAAAGAAGGGAAACTCTGGGCATAACAGTCAGGGAACAGGTCACGGCCAGCTCCGTGGGCACACGCCATGTGCAGCTGCTCAGGGCCCCATGCTTAGAAGGGCCCTGCACTTGGTGGAATTTTCCACTGCCACCTTTGTGAAATTATTCATAATTTCTGAATAAGGGGGTCTGTTTTTTGGTTTTGCACTGGGCCCCATCCCTGGAACACGCTAAAGAAAAAATGTGTTTCCTTCGTAAACACAGTCAAGTCGAAGGAGGAGAGTCTGAAGAGCAGCCCAGTAGGAGATCTGGAAACGAGCAGAAAGCTTTCAGGAAAGAGGAGACGGCCCCTGAGACACCCAGAAACGAAAGCCAAGAGGGAGGATTGATCTCTGGGCTTTTCTTAAAATGGTTGCTATAAAAATTATGATTTTAGGTAAGTACTAGAGTTAATGAGAAATGAACAGGTGAGGAGATGGTTACTGTTTTTCCTCCGAAGTTTCAAGACATTTATAAAATAAGTGATATTTCAAGAAAAGATAGTGCTAACATTTTGCAGTAGCTGCAAAGTAACATTAATTAACAGATACACGCCATTCATATCAGCAGATAATATATTCTACCAAATACAGCAAAAAAATTTATACACACACACACACACATATATATACAAATACAAAAAATATATATATAGTTATTTGATTTTTTTCTTTTTTGGCATCCTGAAAACCCTTAATAAAGCCCAAATAGATAATATCACTTCAAATTTTCAAATGCAGTCATGAGGTAGTATCTTTAGTTTTGCTTTGACTTTGTGTAACCAAACATGACTGTCGAATTTTACTCAATTCCTTGCAGATTCTTACATACACTGTAAATTCATATATGCTTTTTATTTCTGATAAACTCATAAAATCCCATTAAAGCCCATTCCATAAAATCATAACAGTTGCTGCTTCTACCATTTTCACAAAAATATTAGTATATACATCTTAAAATCATTATCTACTGGGAACACCACACCTATTAACTTGGATTTATGGGGAAAAAAAGTAGATTAGCGTAGGGCAAAATTATTTATACGAACAATCTTTTTTCTTAAAATTACTCACTGCTTTAGTACAAAAGAACCCTTTGTTATGTAATAGCACATGTTAGAAATGAATGTGATTATAATTTTATTCTAAAGAATGAATCAACTGATCCTACATTAAGGTAAAGTGCCAATATAATAGAGTTTAAGTTATTTTTATTAGACAAATTTCCATTTACAAATACAGAATATTCAGGTTAAACCTCTTCTTCAAGATAACAAAAAGTTAAGAAAAACATGAGTTAGAATAAGAAATGACACTGTATGTTAAGTCTAGGAATCCACCTGTATTTATGTATGTAGATATGGTTTAACTGTTAAATAAAAATTCTACAGAAGATATAACCACTCCTATAATTCTTAGTCCCTGCCCAAAATATATGGCCCAGGATGCTGAGTGGTAAAAGGAAGACAGGAAGCCCAGGAATCATTTATTCTCTGAAAAAATTCTGCAATTAATAATGGCAGATTGAATAAAAATTTTCCACAGTAAAAAGGTTGTTTACTGGATGGATGAACAGATGAATGGATGAATGAATGGATGGATGGATGGATGGATGGATGGTCACATGGAATAGTTATACTGCCCTGAAAGTCCTATGTGCTCCACCAATTCATCTCTCACTTCCCGCTAGCCCCTGGCAAAAGATCAGTGGATTTTTGTACAGTCTCCATAGTTTTGCTTTTTCCAGAATGTCATATAGTTGGGATCATATGGTATGTAAACTGTTCAAATTGTCTTCTTTCAATTAGCATTATACATTTAATTTTCCTCCATGTCTTCTTATAGCTTGATAGTTCATCTCTTTTGAGCACTGTAGAATACTTCATTGTCTGGATGGACCACAGTTTATTGATCCATTCACCTACTGAAGGACATCTTGGTTGTCTCCAAGTTGTGGCAATTATGAATGACGCCGCCATAAACATCCATGTGTAGATTTTTGTGTGGACACAAGTTTTCAGCTCCTTTGGATAAATAGCAAAGAGTATATGATGGTTAATTCTTTTATTGTGTCAACCTGACTGGGCTAAGGGATGCCCAGAGAGCTGGTAAAAACTAAAATGTACATTAAATAAAACAAAGCTGCATGAGTTTGGGGTGTTTCTGTGTTTCTGTGGGGTGTCTCTAGAGGAGACTAGCATTTGGATCTGTAGGCTGAGGGGAGAATGTCTTCACCAATGCAGGTGGGCATCATCCGATTCCTTGGGGGTCTGAGAAGAGCAAAGAGGTGGACAAAGGGCAAATTCTCTCTGCTAAAGCTGAAACATCCATCTTCTCCTCCCTTAGACTTTGGCGCTCCTGCTAATCAGGCCTTTGGATTGAATTACACCACCAGCTTTCCCGGTTCTCAGCTTGCAGACTGCAGATCCTGGGTATTTTTGGCTTCCATAATCATGCCAGCCACTTTCTAAAATAATTCTCCTCCTATAGATCTCTGTCTCTATTTCCATCTCTATTTTCATAATTCTGTATCTAACTAGATACAGAGATCTATATCTATGTATCTGTACCTACTTTCCATTGGTTTTGTTTCTCTGGAGAACCCTGACTGATATACAGATGGATTGCTGAATCATATGGTGAACAGAATGTTTAGTTTCATAAGAAACTACCAAACTGTCTTCCGAAGAGCTATGCCATTTTATTTTCTCACCAGCAATGCCTGAGGGTTCCTTATCCTCACCAGCATTTGGTGGCATCAGTGTTTTGGATTTTGGCCCTTTTGATAGGTGTGTAGTTGTATCTGATTATTGTTTTAATTTGCATTTCCCTGATGATGTAGGAGATGGAATACTTTTTCTCATGTGCTTACTTGCCATCTGTATATCTTTGGTGAGGTGCCTGTTAAGGTCTTTTATCCATTTTTTAAGCACATTGGTCATGTTCTTTTTACTGAGTTTTATGAGCTTTTTATATATTTTGGATAACGTTCTTTATTCGATGTGCCTTTTGCAAATGTTTTCTTCCAGTCTGTAGCTTGTCCTCTCATTCTCTTGATGTTGTTTTTTGCATAGCAGAAGTTTTTAATTTTAATGAAGTCCAGCTTACCAATTAATTTTTTTTAATGGATTGTGACTTTGGTGTTGTATCTAAACCATCATTGCCGTACACAAGGTCATCTAGGTTTCCTCCTACGTTATCTTCTATGAGTTTGTAGTTTTGCACTGTACACTTTAAGTCTGTGATCCATCCATTTTGAGCTTATTTTTGTGAAGAGTCTGTGTCTACATTCTTTTTTTTTTTTTCTCGCATGTGGATGTTCTGTTGTTCCAGCACCATTCGTTGTAAAGGCTATTTTTGCTCCATTACTTTGCCTTATCTTCTTTGTCAAAATCCAATTGACTATATTTCTTTGGATCTATTTCTGAGCTCTCCATTCTGTTCCACTTATCTATTTGTATCTTCTTTCACCAACAGCACACTGTCTTGATTACTGTAGCTTTCTAGTAAGTCATGACGTCGGGAGTGTCCTCCAGATATGGAATTTTAGAAGAGAGAAAATAAATGGGGGCATTTAAATACTAGAATTCCAATTCAATATGTGGGAAAATATAGTATTAAAAACATAGTCTCATTTTATGTGCACATTCAAACTATCCTAAAATAAGTAAAAATTGGGATATTTTAGACATAAGTAACTAAATTTCAGTGATGTTACTTAGATACATTATCAGAAAGAACTACAATTGCTAGAGCTTGCATTCATTTCCCCATGCAAAAAAAGAACAACTCTTACCCTTATCAGTATCACAAAAATATTATAAAAGTAGATAAAACATGCTTTAAAGTGCTGTGAGCTATCTGAAAGGTTTGAGACACGTGTTTGTATATATATAAGCCCCTCTCCCTCCTGAAGAACTATGATATGATTCTGATTATTTCTTCAAGTGCTTTTCAGGACTCGCTCTCTCGACCACTTCACTATCACTCTAAGTCCGTTGCTGGAAATTACTCCTTCTGTCTGGTGCTCCAGCAGTAATGACTGAATAGCTCACATAATTCAAAAGCATGAATTTCAATATCTTATTTTGGACTCTATCCATGTGCAGAAACTTAAATGAGTGGCACCAAAAATACCTTTATTTATAATAAATTGCTTTATCCAGTAAGGTCAAATTACTCTCCTTGTGGCATTATATTGAATACACTTAAATAAATCATGGATGACCTTTTTCTTTTTTTTTTCCTTTCCTCCATTTATCTGATTAAGGTCATATTTCATTTTTTAAAAAATCATATTTCAGAAGTTTTATGAACACATCTACGTCAAACTCGGATTTTGCCAAAGTTGAACCACTCCTAAAAATAAGCACGAAAGCAAAGAATTACTTTAATAGATCATAATCAAAGTAAAACTGCGTATGCCCTCTTGATGTTAAAATCCCAGAAAAATCTCCCTTCCTCTTGGTTCAGTTGTGTTAGAAAACCAGAAATTTTCTTTTCAGGATACAAAAGCTCTTAAGTGCTTTGCAATGGGATATATAAAAATATCAATTCCTCAAATATAGAACAAATAATTCAGATGATCATAAACACTAGCAATCTTCCTTTTATTATAGCCTTGATAATCAGATCAGTGTCTCAATAGAACTGCATTGACAGTCTTTTTTACAGGTTTTGCTTCAGAAAATAATATCTCCAGAAATCCCCTGGTATTACTTGCCATCATCTTGACATATTGCTACTTCTACAGGTTAGAAATACTTGCATCATGACATATATCTCCATAGATAGCTAGCTTATTTCATTTGACATTGTAACATCAAGTCTATGGATTTATATTATAAAAACATCTCACAAGAATGTCAATGACACAAAATCCCATTACAGTGAAGGGGAATTAGTGACATTAGAAAAACAGTGTGAGAAGTGACTAGAATATCTCATTTCTGGGAGCTTTGTTTCATTAAAATGGAAAACCTTTTGATGTAATTGCTTAAAGAAATTTCTACATGACTTTCTTTAACTAGTATTACCATAAAAGATAAACTTAAAAGAAACTAAGCAAATAGGTTGAATGAAAAAAAATTGGATATTTTTTTGTTTTACTACTGTAATTTGTTTCACTCAGTTAATGGCACTGCCAGAAAAGCGGACGGAGGTGGGGAGATCTCACTCACTGTCACTTACTATTCCAGTCTACAACTCCACAGCATGAGTCAGAAAAGTCTGGTGGGGATTAAGCCAGGGTATTGAAAACTTAAGCCAAATACTATTTGTGGTGTTAATAAATTAGAATTCACCAGGTTGATACAAAAGCTGCCGGGGGATAAAAGTCAACTACTTCAATTTTCACAGTCGATAAAAGGGCCCTTTTCTTTTATTTATGTTTTTTATCCTCTTTTATTTTAATTTCATTCTGAGGGATGACATCCTGTCCCATCTCTTGGTTACACTATGGGACAAGTAATTTAGTGACATCTACAGAATAGCTTCCGGGGCCGTTATTCTCGCTCACAGCAGGAAGGAAAATGAGGTGGGCGCTTTTCAGTGGACGGGCAGAACTATGCATCTCTCAGATGTCCCCAATTGTGTATGCCGCTAGCCAAGTCACTTCTATTCCCCTTACTGATATGCACATTAATGGGGAAATTTCCCCAGAGCCTCTTGCTTTTATGCAAAGGAAGATTGGGTGTTTTGTAAAAAAGGAACTGTATATGAGTTTCCTTTTTGAATTTACGGAGTTTAGGCCTAGAGAACAATCATTCGTAGCGTGGCTGACAGGGAGCACAGTGCACATCACCGCTCGTCTGCTCAGTGATTTAAAGTCACCTACTGAGACTATCGCTGATATTAGCTCATTACTTGATCAGATGCTTTGGGTGTAAAACAGATGTATCGTGAAGACAGAAAATGTGTATAAATTTCTAATATTTTAAATCTTAAAAAAAACCTGGAAATTCTGCATTCAAAGACAAGTTCAGTTCTCAGTAATTAAATGATGGCTATGGTATTTTGATAGCAAATCACTGTTCTTAGGGCCCCCCTCGTGGGAAGAGGATAGCTTTTCTAGTCAGACAGAAATGACATGGAATTGTGATCCTCTATTAACTGAGGGATGTTAAGTAAGGAAGAGGGAGTATCAATTTTCAGGATAACTTTGAAACTTGAATGAAATGGTGCACATTCTGTTTCAGGGGCCTGATAAACACGTGCACCCGTCTCTCCATCCACAGTCATATTTGGATTACTGTCCTTCCCAATAGTTCCAAGAAAACCACACACATTTTGCAACTAGCAGTTGTCTCAGTAATGAAAACAAAAGAAATCTCCAACTTAAAAACGTTGAGATGGGCCTAGATATTATAGTCGAGGTATATTGTAACTCAGAATTTGAGTAGGACTCCAGAAGTGATATCAATATCTTAGATGTACCTCAGAGAGTCCTCTACTCACCGCTGCCTTTCAATTGATATTCCACCCTCCTTCCGTTAGTCTCTGTGTCATGCGTCACACCTCAAACCTTGTCCCCACTGCAGAGGAAGCATGAGGGTCCAACAGTTGTCCGTTTCTACTCTCTATACATTTGCAGGACAGAAGGAGCGAGAGTTGAGAAAGAAAAATAGTTTTCTCTGCCTTCTTACATAGTGAGAGAAGTTAGGCTTACATGGCCTACTTCATTACATGTTAGTCACTTTATCCCAAATAGTTTCTCAGTATACTCTTTTACAGTATACTCTTATATATTTGATATCTTAATAAGAAAACTCATAATGTTTAGAAATATTAATTTTATGAATTATTTGGACAATTGATCTAACCTTTGGAGGACTACGAACGGATTATAATATCCCTCCCTTAAATCGGTAATCTCATTAAATACGTTTACCTTGGAATTTATTAATAGAGTTAAGTCGTAAAGATAAGTACAGAAAGTATACAAAGGAAAATACGCATATATGAGAGAGACAGAACCATCCAGTCATCAGGAGGAACCTTTGAAATAAAGTTTGCAATTCAATTTGTAAGTCTTCTTTCTGTGTCAATCAGATACCTGAGTTCCTGCAGCAAGAACCAATACTCCTTCATGCCTCAGTAACTTAAAAAACAAAATGTCATCTCTTGTTACACCAAACGCCATCATGTATAAACAGTGGGCTCCTCTGTATGTTGTCACTGTCCTCACCCTCAGAGCCTGGCTGATGTGATAGCCCCTACCTGGACCATGGCTGGTTTCAGTAGCAGGAAGGAGGCCCTGACTGGTCTCATGGCCACAAAACCTTAACCCGAGTTGACACTTGTGCTTCCAACTTATTGGACAGAACTGGTCGCACACAACAAACAAAAACAGGGGAGATGGGAAGTGAGATTCTCACACATACCCAGAGGAACTGGACTATTTGGAAAATGGCACTCATCACTAAGAAACAATAAACCAGTTGTTACCAGCTGAGAGAGCATCTGGGACGCCTGCCTACACTCACCAGCCAGCACATGGCGTGGCACGTAGAAGCCCGTGAAAGAGTTGCTGAGTAATGAGGAGTGCTGGTACAAACGAAGGAAGGGTAGTCATGGTAAAAAGTGATCTTCTCGGTAGCCTCAGACTACCTGTTGAGGAAAGACTGAGATTTGCAGTGTGAGGATCAAGTGAAACATGGTGCGCACTGCATGGCAACAGATAATCAGTGACCTCCAATTCTTTGTTTTAAAAATGTAAATGAAACCACCCGCCCTAGGGTAGAATGCAGAAGTACTTTTTAAGCTGCAATATGCTTAAAATATTAAATAGATCTCATTTCTGCCATCCAGAATGAAGCCTCACAAGAAAATCCAGCTGGGATAGCTTTATAATCCAAATAAAAAATCAAAATTGCAATTAGAAGCACAGATGGAAATATATGGCTCTGGATGGTGTCACTCTGTATAAATCCAGGAGCAATTTTAAAGCAAAGAATATTGATTGGGGAACACAACTGAACAATTTAGAGTCTCCACCCATATTCCTTCTCTTTTTCCCATGCCTTGCCTGCCAGCATGGTATGTGTCATCTTACAGTCAGTTCACCGACATCCTGTAGCTCAGCTGAATAAATGAATCAGTAAACAATGAAAAATATGTTGAGGCAGGCTGTCACTTAAGGAATAAATGTAAGTTGGCCAGAATTACAGAAGAAGGGGAGAGGATATGGACGTGTAAGAGGGAGGACTGTGTGGGTGACTAAGTCTGAGGGCATGCACAGGGTTGTCACAGGACAAGCCGGGGAAGGACTGGGACAGTGAAGACAGTCAGACCGAGATGGATGAGATTTATGTTCAAAGCACAAATGCATGTAAGACTTTTTAAAAGCCAAGGGTTGTTTAAAGCAATTCATTAGGTTTTTGAAAGCTGATGAGCCACCCAAACTCCCAAATCTAAGCAATTAGAGATACATGGAGAGGGGCCTGGAGGTTCAGCCATTCGGCGTCTACGCTGAGGACTGGCAGTATTCCTTGGGTAATTGGATTGCATTGCCTGCTGCTTTCATATCTCATCTCACTTGGGCATGTGTTTGATATTCAGAGAAAATTCAGGGTAACTAATGAATGCTGCAAGCACAAATGAATATTATTTCTATGCAGATTTTTTGGCAACTGCAGAAAACATTTGGAGAGAGGAACACAGCATCAGAAGCATGGATGGAGAATGCAGGCTTTGCATTCTAATCGTAAGCCTTCCCCCCAGCTCCACACTTAATCTGCCTGGGTTTTCCCTCCATCTCGTGGCTATGCCATCTGGCTAACTGAACTGAGAGTTCTCATGGTATATGTTATCTGACAATAGGACAGTGATCATTTAAAATTCCAATGAAGAACTGTCAAAGAATTGAGTCATAAACTGGAAACCCTGTTTTTGTCATAAACATTCTGAACTTCTAAGTGACTGTCTGGCATACCATTTACATTCAAGATCCTTTCAGAAGGTACAATGTAGAAGGAAAATACACAGATAATTGGAGGCCAGAAAGTACTAGGCTTTGTTCTAGCACTTACTACCAAGACCTGACTGAGTCATTTCATATCTCTTAATGAATGGACATCAAATTTTATAGACTGCAATAACGGACTCTCTCTGTGATTATGTGGGTAATTTATGTAACCATTTTTATATCGTCTACAGCCATATACAAACATAAGAAAAGTTACAAAACTTCAGCACAAGGTTTCTAAGAAATAGTTCTAAGAAATCACTGAAGTGCCTGGATATAGTAATGTTTTTTGATATTTCCAAATCTGTAATTCTCACATCTATCCAAGAAGTGGACGCATGGTCATTGCATAGCAAGCGCTTTGACAGACACACTGAGGGTTGGGCTCCCTGGGCAGAGTGTTGGTGTTGACATGGCTGAACATTACTGGCCTGCAGCTGGCCGTAGGTACTGTGACATTAGCGACTTAATGAAAAAATATGCACAACCTGTGAAATACTGAGCTAGGAACTCGACAGCTCTGTTGCTGTGATTTCTGAAATGCTTTCTATCAAGTGTTTTTGCCCTCCTTTTCAATGCATTTAATTTCCCCAATATCATTTCCAGGTTCGTATTTCATTTGAAAGATTGATTTCTGTTAATTGGAAAATATTACAAACTATATGTTTAATATTTGCCTCAATTAGGGCAGCATCCACAGAGATAACCTAGTCTTTATTTAAAATCTTTCACAGGAAAACCATAGCTGAATGCTTACTATGTTCCATGTGCAGTGCTAACTGTGTGTGTGTGTGTGTGTGTGTGTGTGTGTGTGTGTGTGTGTGTCCATTTAAACCTCACAACAACCCTGTAAGTAGATAAACAGAGATTTGTTCAAGGTCACTTCATCCAGATTTGTTTGTCTCCAGCACCATAGCCAGTGGACTAAGAAACTCTGTGCATCGTATGTATACTCTGGTGGTTATCCGGCAGCATATTGGCACATGACGATGATTTAAAGATAATTAAAGGAGAGAATGATCTTCCTTATGTAGGTGGATCACAAATAAACCAGAGCAAAGCGCCAAATGGAAGGTGAATGTTGGTTATGTGTAATGGATTTTATACAGAGGACAAAGGGACTCGATTCCTATTCTATGCAAAGCATATACTTTATGAACAGTTAAATGGCGATTACTCTTCTGCAATTCTCCTCTAATTAAATAGGACCATTAAGGACCACACTGAATAACATCCTAACATTTCAGTTTGTGGGTAAGATATCAATGGGAGGCTCTCCGTCACTCAAGTGTTCAAACCTTGGACTTGGAGCCCAGTGGTTTGCACGGCCCTGTTCTTCACCTTCCCACAGCTCCATGCACATGGAGACATCTGTGCATCAATTCTGTGTTTACCTACAATCAGGATGTGCCAGCCTATTTCATGCTGCCTGTGCGCAAATTCAAATGAGAACATGAATGATGAGAATGTAGAAATGCAGCCATGAGATCCGATTTTGTTTTGGCTCCAGCACTACCAGCCTTGAAAAGTACTGCACTATCCACAATGGCACTGCAACAGCAGAAAGATCAAAACCAGCCTCTTATTTGACAGACCTGAAACTGAAACTGAAGTAATTTGCAAAAGATCACACGGAAGTTGGTGGCACAATAAGACAGAAAGTTCAAACTTTGAGTAAGTTATTATTTTGATGGCTATTAATAGCTCTATAAAATTAAAAATGCATAAAGATTACCCCTTCAATACATTTGGCAAAAAAGGACTGTAGTCGTTATTTAATGAATGAAAAATATAATGGGTATAGGAAATAATAAACCCAGAGACAGACGTGAACTGAGAAACCTGCTCTCTCAGAGCCTTGGTTTCCTCATATTCTACAAAGAGAGAGAGAGTATGTGTGTGTGTGTGTGTGTGTGTGTGTGTGTGTGTGTGTGTGTGTGTGTGTGTGTGTGTGTCCTTCCTAGTCTATGTGATAACTAGGCAGTTTACAGGATCCAAAGTATGTGGAAGCACTGGGTGATTCTCTCACCTGTATTTCAACAAATTTTCGGTGGCATGAGTTTAATATGCTTAAGTAGACGTAGCTCCTTTCAGTCAAAATGTAAAATTGTACAGAGACAAGGAGTCAACGTCTGTGTATATTTACCACAGAGGTCAAATCTGTCCTACTTTCTTGGCTCGGAATAAGTCGTCATCAGACTTTCGTAATATGACAGAGTTTAGGGAAGACAAAAGTCTTCGATTGCTTTAGAGTCACATGGGTGCATAGGGGGCGCAAACATGATCACAAATCCTGGACTGTTCTGGAATATTGAAATGTTAATGTCTATAATTCGTTTTGTTTTATATTAAACATGTTATTAGCTTTTGGAAAGATTCAGTTTCTTCACTTTTAACTTGGAATAATAAAAGTTCTATGAGGATTTGCTCTGAGGCTAAAAAGAAATAGTATCTATAAAGTACTTAGGATAATGCCTTCTGCATGGTAAAACAGCAGTAAATTTAAATTGTATTAGTACTTTCATCAATAACTATATATTCAAACATTACATGATCAGTTTGTTTTATTGTAACTTGAGTGAAACATAAACATTGGATAAATCATTTGTCATCTTTATCTCACAATTTGAACCAAAATTTATATCAGGAATGTAAATATATAAAACAGTAATACTGGAGAAAAATTTAATTTTGGAAAGAATAGTGAGAGTCAATAAGCACTTTTATCAGGCAGGTGATACACTTTTGAAAGAACAGCGAACAACCAAAAACATAAAAATAAAGAAGAAGGTGTGAGGAAGTAATTTTATTAGCTGTCTTCGGTTCCCTTCAAAAATAAATACGAATTTTTTGTTGTTGTAGGAACGTTAAGTTGTTCCCCCAAATCCTTCTCATTTATCTTTTAAATTCAGAGCCATCATCTGTGTGCAATGACAGGCTTGCTCCAAAGGTTTGTATTATTACTGTAATTGACAACACCATGTTTCAGATTTCTGGAGGCAAGAGAAACAACATAAGCTATAGCTCCACAAGGACAGCCTTTGTGTATTTGCACTCGAACTTACACCAAAAAAAATGACATCCTTATTAAAAGAAAACAAGATGACTAAGGATACAAGATAACTGAGTCTCAGGCTGAAAAAAGATTTCTAAAAGGGCTCACAATTTAGTTTTGTGAAGGAGGTTACCTATTAGACCCACTTTGTAAAAAACCTGTTTCAATATTGTCTTTTCAATTCCATTTAGATGAATATAGATAAATGAAAACTCCTGTTTGTTAAGAATGTCCATTACTTCAGTGTAAATTGAATGTGGGAAAAGAGTCTGCAATAGGATTTCAAGACTCAAGTCATTTGTATTCTTAAATTCCAGGGAAGGTTGATTTAAGCAAAATATTAACGCGACAAGTAAGTATGAGCTTTGAGGTAGAGGAGCCTATTAATGAACAGAGCTTATTTCACTGAAGAGATAGGACACATCTGGAGAGCTCAAGAGATGAGCTGCATTATGTGGGAGGAAAGAAAGGCCAGCCTTGAAGCCACACCACGCTGCTCTGCGGTGTTCAAGCCATAGCAGACACAATAAGTCACTAGCTGTTTACACATGCTTGTCATAACCTTTGTGTCACAATTTCAGTGAAGAGAGATTATAAGACAATGAACTTCAGAGAGAGAAAGTTGAAGCAAGCCTGACGAGGATTGGCAGACCCAAATTTAATCTGCCTTCTGTTTTTCTCACTGCTCCCTGAGAGGCTTGTGTCAATCTCGCTTGGCCAAGTTTTCAAACATAGCCCCTAATTCGGGAAGTGTCTGAACACAGTCAAGTTGTCACCAGCCCATCGTGTGGGCATTTGGGCTTTCTGCTAATGATACTAATTTGGGAAGCCAAATCTAGAGCATTCCGCTCACACTAGCCTCTAGGAAATCGGAATTTAAATTCTGCATTTTCAAGTTGTAAACACAGACATCTTTAGAGAAGCACCCAAGTTAATGAGATCCCTACAGTAACATCTATTCTTTGTGATGATCTGGGAACGACTAATGGGTGGTCCCCATTAGTCAGATTCTTAACTTCCACATTAATAATGAATACCAGGATTAAAAGGGGGAAGCCCAAAACACTACATAGCAGTTTGGGATAAAGACAGTTTAATAAAATAACTGTTACTCTGAACGCCTTTAAAATTAGTGCTATGCAAACAATTAACAGGTACCAGCTACAAAAAAAATAAAAAATTCAAAAATATAAAGAAGAAGAAACTTAAATAAGTCATAATATGTAGTTAATGTTGCTTATTTGGAGATCTAGAATTAGAGCTAAAATCTGGGTTAATGTTTTTAAGCCATTCTTAGGCACATACAGAATCTTCATACTTTTAAATACAGTTTTATTCAGAATCTAAAAAGAGATTAAAGAGCAGTTCCTCAAGCCTAGGCATTTAAAGCACGTCGTCGTCTACTTTCTACAACTTTGATGGCTGCACACCATGCAAAAAGAAAGTCAACAAAATTTTAAAGTTAGGAATCTTTAAATCTACTTATATTTTCCACAACAGAGTAGTCCTATATCCAAGCATTTTCTATCAAAAAAGGAAATAATTTGTTTGAAGAAAATTCAAGTCTACTTTCTTCGATAATCCCTTGCCTAATCATATCACATTTTTACAATTGAAAAAAAGATTGTAAAATTTTTCTTCTTCCCTTTATTTAACACATTACTTCTGCTATGTGTCAGCAGAATTTTTAAAAATATATATGCACATACATAGTTATGCATACATATATATCCATGTGCATTTATATTTTCACTGCATTATTTAGTAAATAAAAAATATTATTTTCAAAATCAATATAAATATATAGATTTCTCTTCAAATTGTATGTCCCTTCACGCTTTAGTCCCACTTTATGCAAGCTATCTTCTCCATAGATGTTCTAAGGACCCAGGCTTCTTTTGACTTTTTGCGCTGCCACCTCATTGTTCCCATCTACATATTTCATGCTAGCTTACTCTATCCATCCCAAGAAAAGAGGAAGAGAATAGAAAGGAAGCAGTGCTCTCTTTAGGAATCAGGATGGGACTCAACTATGTGACTGCTGCTTGGTTTCCATGAGTGAGAACACAGTCATTTGGAAACACACAGGACTGCTGGGAAATGTAGTCCCCAGCTGGACTACTATGGATGCTACTAACACAACATTGAACAGGGGTACTGTGAGAATAGATACTGGGGAAATTTAGTAAGTTTGCCATATTGATGCATTTTCTAATTTGGAAATTTAGTCACTTAAAAATTTCATCATCTCACAGGAATCCATTAGTACTTTGAAGCTGAGATTCCCTAAACACTATCACTGTTTTAAATTAGTATTGTTTAATACTTAATCGGGTGAGAATCCTCCTCCTCCTGTGGCTACTTGCATTGTCAGTCAGAGCAGTTACGAATTCAAGTCCATTGCCTGTGCCCCACAGTCTATGATACTAGCAGCACAGATGCAAGGTTACACATAACTTTGAGAGTAGATGGTAACAGCATTCTCCTTTCTAGTCATTATGTGGTAACCACAGATCTCGAGATGATTTACAATTAGCAGTGGGATACAGCTTTGTGACAGAATGGAGATTAGAATGTGGGGTCTATTTGACAAAAATCACAGAAAATATCCAATCATATTTCAATAATTTGAAAATGTAGATTCTTGTTTAACTCACACAAGAACAACATAGCCATAGAGTGCAACTAAAACCTTCCAATGTAATCATGCCTGACTTGTTCTGGATATAGGAGCCTTCCATACATCTGCTGTCATAAAAAAAAATCAGTGGAATTAGTGAACTATTTAGGTGTAACTTCAATTAGGTTTAAAATTTGTGATTTTGTTCCTGACAGTCTATATGTTTTAGACTTACATATCCTATCCAATTCATTTTCACGAATGTTAATAGTAATTGGCAAATGATTTTTAAAGGCTAAGTTTAACAACTAAGGGAATAAAACTTGCTTTCTAGAAAAGAGTCCCAATTCTTGAAAGTCCTAAATTTACCGACTGAGGGTAGGCTCAAAGGAAGGCTACTAATTGCCCCAAGGTAAAGGAAAGTTTTTGACTTTGACTGGATTTTATACTGCAAACTAGGACTCGGATATAATTGTGAAAATATGTATGTGCCCACTATCAGATGGCATGGAAGTTCCAGAAATGGAGAGAGTACAGTGAGCAAATAATCAAAAATTCAAATCATATTCATTTACTCCATAAATACTCATATGCTTATCATATTCATTCTTCGATCAGGGTCTTATGATAGAAGGAATTCAGCAGAGGATAGAAAACAGTTTATGTGCTAATGAAATTGAAATTCTAGCAGAAAGACAGGCAAAAAACACATCATTACAATTTTGATGAGTGTCATCAAAGGAGATGGAGAAAGGCCATTCGCTGGGGCACCCACTCTGTTCTGGGGAGATTAAGCAAAGGAACTGATACCTTAGCTAAAAAATAAAGAATGACATAAAATTATGTATGTGAAGGTGTAGTGATGGGGAAGGGGAGCTCTAGGGAGGAGCAGTTTCCTTTTTTAATGCCTGGGTGTGAAAAGAGAAGTGTGTGTAAAACCAGTTGAAGTAAGTCTCATTTGTCTGAGGCATAGATAGATATGGAAGTGGAGAGGAATGCTAGATGAACTTCAAGAAGTGGGCAGAGATGCTGCTTCACAGGAACTTGCTATTTATAGTAAGCATCGGAAACTTTTTAAATGGTGATAGGAATTATGAAGAATGGCCAAGAGACCCTATCACTAGCCGAGGCAACAAAGGGCAGTGACTCTGGTTTACGGTGATGTCAATGACGGTAAAGAGAAGGTGACAGAATGGAGAAAGGCTTGTACCAATAAAATTTGGTAATAGGATGAGGAGGCATGAGGAAGAGAAGAGTCAACAGTGAGTCCAAAATCGCTGGCTTCAGCAGCCACGTATATAGATTCATCATTGAATGAGGCTGCAAACACGGGAGCAAGGGCTCATTCAAGAGTGCAGGGGGCGGTCGTGAGTTTATTAGTTGAAGTTGTCTTTAAGGCATCTAAGCAGAGAGGTCTAACAGGGCATTAAACATGTAATTTGCAGCTCAGCACAGGTGGAAATTCAAGAATTCTCAGCTAACCTCTGGTAGCTGAATCCTTGGGAGTGAATGAGATTACTCAGGGAGCATATGTACAGACAAACATACATGTTATGGCATGTTAAATCAAGACACACAATTGAGGGGAATGATATTCTTTCACTAAATGATCTAAGTGGAGGTATTCCTCCAAATCTCCATTTTTAGCATATTCCTAGGATGAAGAAGAGCAACCTACTTTTCTGAAAAAGTAATGTTTTGATAATAGGTGCTGATTTCAAGAATAAAAAACAATTAGTTTAAAACAGAAAGTTACAAAACTAACAATTAAATAAGTTTTAATTGTTAGGTAATATAAGCAAATTAATTCCAATAGAAATGGCCTAAATAAGACTGAATATAATAGTCTAGGACGAAGAAAGTAATATTATGTGTCCCAGTAACAGATTGTTAGTAAATGAAACTAAATGTATTGTATTAGATTATAAGTAAAAGACTCTTTGTCTGAAACATTTTTGTGTGTGTGTGTTTTTGCATATGACTCTATAGATGTGGTCAAGAAAAGATAAGGTGTAAAGTTAAAAGTTTCAAGTTCTATTGAAATGTTTTATTTGGAATAATGGTTCTTAAATGAAGAAAATAACAAGACACATATGTACTGTGTAAGGAGGAAAAGCCCACTAGAGTCACGAGACCTATATGCACATCCTTACTTTACTACTTACTTAAAATTTGTGAACTACTGTGTTTTCATCTGGACAATAGATTATAAATACTTCGATCACCTTACAAACCAATTTGTGAAAAGTAAAAGGAGATGAGGCAAGTGATAGATTTTATTATAAAGTCCAAAGCAGCTTAGTTGCTATTTGGAATTCAGTCATGTAAACAAAGAACACGATTATCACATAATTCAAGGAGAAAATAATAATAATAATAAAAAAGACATCTGTGACATAAATTCATTCCAAAGCACATGGCAGTAAAGAAAAAGTCACTTACTAAGTCAGTGACAATACCATTAAAGAAAGCCACACTGACATCCAAGAATAATATTCCCCTCATCTGTGACATCCTTGCAAAGGAGAGAAACGTAAACATAGGTATAACAACGTGCTCATAGTGCATCTGCATAACTCAAAACTAAGTATTAAAAAGTGACATAAATGTCCTTCAGATGTTGAAACTTTGAAAACCCAGTAAGTTCATTGGCAAATGAGAGCTTTGGAAATCTCACATACTGGGTAAAAAATGAAGAATAAAGTGAGCTTCCATAAGTTAAAGTTGTAAATTGAACTAGCCTCTGTTTTTCGTAAAATTTATAAACTTAATCAATAAAATGTACTTGCTTCTCTAAGATGACTTCTTAAGGTAATCAGTATATTTAAAGTGAGTTTCCGCCCTATGACTTAATTGCTCACACTGGTCTTTCTTCTGTGCAGTATATCTTTGGCTTTCTTAAGCTGGCAGCCACAGGAGTTAAAAGGTTAAGTATGTAGCCTTTCTGAAACGTTTGCTGTACTTCCCTATCAATATCTAGCTCCACATTACAGACCAGTAGCACTCCAAAGACTATACGCGATGTGTAACACGTGTCGGCAGTAAATGCAAACACAAGTAAAATTAGCTTCCATTTCTCACAGGAGTCATTAAATACTAGATGTGAACAATATAAATTATTTCTTATCATCTTTTTACATTTGATCAGTTGAAGGATCCCTTTGTAAAATGTGGGGAAGAGAAAAAGAACTGGCAATACGACACCTATGTATGTTCAATTTGAAATTTTGTTCCATTTTGTATTCACACTACTCTATTTTTTGATGGTCTTTCTTTTCAAAATGGGATTCCTTTGATAGTCAGGCATCTTATATCTTATTCCTCCAGGCTAAAGTCTCTATTTTCACTACTTCCTTAGGAAAATTAGAATTTCTGTCTTCTACAATATTAAGTAGAGGCTTTTTTAAAAGTGCTTATGACTTGACAAAAAATGCATTAGCTGTGAAAACTGACAAGAATTTGTGCTTGTGGAGACTGTGAGAAGCAGCAAAAGCCTCTATTGCTAACATATTGCTTTTTATTATAAAATATGACTTCCATTAGTTTTGGGCTCCAGCCAAGTCTCTTCTCAGAGTTTAAAAAGGAGTTACCTTGACAAGATTCGACTTAAATCACATCTTGATCTATATTATGAACACAAAAGAACCCTTTCTGCATTAAAGTGACAATAAGAGTCTGATTTATAATCTTAAAGCAAAGAAATTCAGAGTTAAATAAATCAAACGAGTTAGCACTTGTCCCTAGGTTTTTTGCAAGGGTGTGAAATCTATGAGAATAAAGAATAAATGTTATATCAAATATCCCATCTGTAAAAGCACAGTATTATGTGGGTATATTAAGTATGCATTTTCAGTTTGGTGAATTTCAAAAAGATAATGAGAAATAAGACAACTGTCTATTCCAGAACTACAATGTAATTTGTGGTGTTCCTGGGCCCATAATAATTGTCTGCTTTTTTCCCCCTTTTTCCTTTTTTTTAATATTAGAAGCACAATACAGGTTTATAGCTAGTTCACATATATCATAATCTTAAGTACCCTCAGGAAAATGTTTCTGTTAAGCTTAGAGTTAAGCCATGTAGTGCTTTTCTAAAGCCCCGAAACATAATAATACTATAGTATATAAAAGAAAACATCTCTACAGAGAAGAGAGCAGAGCCTCAAGGAAAAGTGACAACCACTTATTTGTTTAACAAATATTTAATCAGTGTAAGAACTATTTTGAACACGGGCAAATTAGACACAATCCACATACTCATGGTACTTATTTTAAGGATGGCGATTATCTAAGAGTTAACTTCTGAGCTGGAGGGTAGATTAAAAAATGGAAGGTACAGGTGGGGCCAGGATACTGTGGGAAAACATTTCAACGAAAAAGATATTAAACTG
>NW_017731351.1:1447537-1453413 GCF_001890085.2 Hipposideros armiger
TATAAATTGGAGCATCTTATTTAAATTTCTTGGCCATGAAATTATGCTTTCATGTTTATATGATTATTAAAAAGAATGTCATATCCATGTAGTTTCTGCATGATTGACATTAATGCTTTTATAGCTGATGTTTAATAAGAGCTTTAGATTAGATGTGGTAGAAGTATCTTCTAATTAAAAAACAAAAAAGGGTTGATTGTAGGCAGAATGGATTTTGTTAAAATACCTAAGATTTTGCTTTCCAAAAAGCTATCTAAAGACTTATATAAGAAGTTTAGTTCTAGTACGAAGTAGAAAGGAATACAAAATACAACTTTCTTACCCTATGTTGGTTGACAATATCCTCACTGCCATAGTCACATTGGTTTTGGTTCTTTCGAATGTCCATGGCTTCTCCTCTAAGTATCTCTTACATAATGTTTCTTCTCCAAAAGAATGTTACTGTTCTCACAAGTAATCAGAACATGTCATTACATTCATCTTGGCATCACAGTACTTGGCTAGGTGAGGCGTTTTTAAAAGGGAAGAAAGAAGAAGGCGACTAGAATGCAGTATATACATTGTATCCATTGGTTTGCATACATACTCTGATTCAATTACTCAACTGGGGAAGAGAGTATTTTGTGGATCTATTTATCACCAAATTCTTAGGGCAATTAAAAATAATGACAGACTCCAATCCTTTAGTCTTTATTTAGTTTCAATAATAAATTGGAGTGGCCTTCTACTCACTTTTTATTCATTTGATAATCATTTAGTGAGGACCTATTTCAAAGTATGCATTTTCCAAGATACATATGATTGAGGAAATGGAATCGCTTCCATATTCCTAGCCTGGTTGCCTAGATAGATGTGGTAACATTAACCAAAGAGGGAAACGTCAGAAGGGGATTCAGAGTACAAAGGAAGACATTTTATTTTCTTTGATTTCATACCAGATTTATAACAACTTGCTGGATGGCTGAAAAGTATAGTAAATTAAACTTCTCAAGTTAGTTTGGGAGGAGAATAATATATTTTTCTTGAGTTTTTTTCATAAAGGTTTAACTCTCAAGAGAATTAAAATTTTTCCTCTCTCTGTTACTTGTAAATTCTTATGGTTTTGAATGATTCTGAAACCTCAAAATTAAAATCCACGTATTACAGGTAAATATTTTACCTGACCCTATTCCAAATAAATTTAAGAATCTACCAAGAAAGATATTTTTCCCCAAAGATACTCCTGCTTTACTCTCTCATCTTATGTTATTAATCTGGCACTGTCAGATTCTAGACCTAAGAGAGAAAAATAATTTACTCTATTCAGACTTGGAATTTCTTCCTCTCAAATTTAGCAAGATACATAATACTAAGTGAAATTATTTAAAGCTTTTAGGTAACGCCCATTGTATAAAGGAGATTCTAGTTAAACTCAGTTCATTTTCTTTTATTTCATTTGGTTACTGGTGATAAAAAAATTTAAGTGGGCAGCTCAAGGAGGAATTTCTACACATATATATCAACGTTCCCAGTACCCGGACCAAGATATAGAATATTTCTATCACCCCATAAGATTCCATTGGGTTCCTTCCCAGTCTATATGCCCTCCAGGTCAACTACTACTCCAAATCTTATCATAAATGATTAATTTTACTGAGTCTTAAAGTTGATATAACTGAAAATAATGGAAGTTTCCCTTTAGACTTGGCTTACTCTTTCACTCTCTGTAACACCTGTGAGATTTATCTATGTGTATTTAGGATCAGCAAATAGCTCCAGTTTTCCAAAGTGATTGTACCTATTTACACTCCCCACAGGGTGAGGCAATATGCCACTTTCTCCACAAGCTTGGCAAAACTTTGTACTACCTGTCTTCATAGTTTTCACAGTTTGGGTGGGGGTAGTGCTATCTTTTTATGGCTTCATTTGTCTATCCCTGGTGATTAATATCATTGGGCCCCTCCCTTTCTTTTTGGATACNGGAGAAGAAACGTCTAAGAGTCTGAAGTCATGCTTTTGGGATATCTGGGCTAAGGGTTTCTCAGACATGGCTTTGAAAACATCATTCAAGACCCAGGAGGAGATTTCACTGTAAAGATAACCAACCAAACGAGAAATGAGGCGTGTGGACAACTCCGACAGTTCCATCTCCCACAGAGGGGACGTCCCACGGGCGGAAGTAGAAATGCAACTTCATTCACTTCTCGTTTTGATCTCATACACTCCCCAACCTTTACAATGTCTACATGGATAATCACTCTCTAAAGAGTGACATAGCTGTAGATGATGAAAAAGAACCCTGCTAACTAAATTCAATAATCTTTATGTTTACATGCAAATAAATTTTACATGTTAACAAAATCAGTAAATATGTTTGCAAAATGTTTAACACATGGATTAGATGCTAAGAAGTGTTTAGAGAATAATTTCTTGCTTAGTGCTCTTCTAGAAATCCAATTCAATTTAAAAGTGCGTAAATTGTTTCATAAGCAATATATTATTAATTATTAATACTGTCTAGGCCTTACTAAAATTTACACAATGAAAGTTAGTATTTGAATTAGCCTTTCAATGCTACTCTGCCTTTTGTAAAATCTAATATATTTATTCTAAATTACCAAGATACGTAGAGTTGCATATATTTACTTGCACAAAATATAAATATTAGGCCTTTAGTTTGCCACTGTATAGTTTTTCTTCTGTGTAAAGATGTTACAGTTAATTTTTAAAAACTAGAAAGAAGGTAAATTAGTGGTTGTTTATACTACTGCTACCAAGAAAAGTGTACATTTTAATTAACATAGAACAAATGAACTAATTGCTATTGGATCTAAATTTTCATTGCAGAGATTAACACTAACTTTCATTTTACTTGTTCTTAAACGGCACACAGAAAGCACTTGTCATGTTACATGAGTTCAATAGTTTTTACTCAAGTAAACAATTCTAAAATAAAAGAACAGTTGAAGTAGAAGATAATTTTTAGACGATAAAATTTCACCTCAGATTTTTCAAGAAGCATGTTCTACAGATTCAGAAGCTAACACTCTCTCATAACTTGCCAGGACCAGGCTGAGACTGGATCAAGCTCTTCCCACAGCCCAGGAACCCACCCACCACATGACACAGAAACTGCACAGTCAAAACATTTATGTTGTGGTGGTGGCCATGAAAGAATCGCTTTAACCAAATACAGCCCCAAATGGTGAATAGCCGTCTCTCTGCCATTACATTTTTAACACAACCCAGTGCAGGATCCCACCTTATTTTATACTAGAACACTCAGGTATTATGAAGACAAAGCGTGAACAAATATAGACAAATACACAATTCAATTATTTCCCCACACCTGTGATAATTGTAATATGATGATTATATTAAACTATTTCAGAGAGAAATTCCTTCGTATTATACTAGAAGATCAAGGAGCCTGTTTTGAATATACGAGTAAGACTGCTTTGGTGGTTAACACAATTGAAACGGAATCTGTAAAGCATCCGCTTCATTAACAGCCAATTATGTGTCAAATAGTTCAACCAAAATGATCATTTACCTTCATGTGCCAAATACTGAGTTGATTGACTGACTGCTAATGCTTAAGGTTGTCACAAAGATTTAACACTTACTTTTTTATGGGAAGAAAATAAATACTCTCAAACGTTTTTAATAAGTGGAAATTAGTGGAAATAATACTAGGTGCAAAAGTAGAAGGTGAATTTGAAACCAAGTCGTACCACTTCCTAGCTAATTTGTCTTCTGCTCGGCTATTTAGTCATTAGTAAAATGAGACAAGCATTACCTGATTTCTACCCCACAGAAAGCTTAAAAATTTAATATGATAATATACAAGTATTCTAAGTTTTCTTGAAAAACAAAACTTAATATCTGTGCATCAGGGGCTATGGCAGTTGGTTAAAAAAAAAAAAGAAACAATTTTAACCAATGCAAATTATGTAGCCATCAAATTTTCCACCGTCATAAATATACAGGATACAAATTATTTTGGACATTTGCCTATGCCCCTCTGCTTACCCAGCCTCCCAAACCCAGACCAGGCCCAGTGGCAGCACCATAACAAACTCCCTTGCTGTCTGGCTACCAGTTGGGTCCAGCCAAGAGGAGCACCAGCAGGAGGCTGGAGAGGAGGAGGGTCATGGCAGCCATCCCCACAGCGCTTCCTGGAGTTTTCACTGCCCAACTACGTGCCTTGATTGATGATCACAGATCTCATCAAGGTGCCAGCCCTCCTGATTCCTGTAATTTCATTTCCCCTTATCTTTTACGATTAAGGGTAATCACAGTGCCCCATGTTGCTATAGCATCCCCTTTGATTTTGCTATTTCTTGCTACAGCTTTGTGAATAATTTTACTAAACTCTTCAAATTCCCAACTTGACAATGCAATTCATTCCCTGCTGGGAACCTGACTGGTATAAAATCTTAGCATTTGGTAATAATCCAGAACTGCAAGGTATGACATCTGGTTTTTATAACTAGTGATTTGCTTAATTCTATCACCACTCTCTTACACAATCCCCTTTAACAGTAATAGCATATGTTGTCAGGTGAGGGGTCTCTTTTAGGCTGTACCATGCAAAGAAGAAAGCTCGCTGGCATATCCCTCAACATCAATCTCTGTGACATGCAGATAAATAAAAGGTGAATGATAGGGTTCAATAAAGCAATCCACAATACTTCTTGACAAGCTGTCATCACCAAATTTCACCAATCTTGAGTGCCAATTTTGTGATATCGGGAACCTACACACAGAATGATAGAAAACTCATCCTGAGAGGCTTGGTAGAAAATAGTCAAACCAAAGGCAGCCAGGCACGATATTCCAGGGAAGCTGAAGCTACCTGAAATTTCTGCTTCTCCACTGAACTAGGAGCTTGGTTGCAGAGGTCAATATTTTCAGAAAACAAACGAGAACATGAATTCCACAGTGTGATTCCATAGTCACTTGTATTTCTATGGGAAATAGTATAATACATTTTTTCTAGGCTTGATTTCTTATTTATTTTTTTTACTTATTTGAATGTGATATAGTAAATAGATGATTATATTAGGTAGTGATTTTTGAGAAAGTAATGCTATTCACACCTAAACTACTCCCTGATCTTGGAAGGTTCTGAGGCATTTCCATAGTCTTAAACTATAATGAGCCAAGTTACTTAAAAACAGAATATATACTTTGAAATGATTTTGTATAAGAGTCGGCACTGATAGGGATAGGTCCAAACCACAGTTCTATGTTTGATGTTATTCACTGTTTTAAATGATCCTCACTCTCACACCAAAATCCAACATTTGCCTTTCTTAGGGAAGAAACCAGAATTTGATTCTGATTTCTATTTATCAAAATTTTGCTCCATTGTCTCTATGCTTTGCAAGCCAAATATAAGGGGTGGCGAGGGGGAAGGTGAAGAGGGGAGTCCTATATTTTAATAAAGTTCTAAAAACTAAGAGTTAAAATAACTTTTCAAAGCATCTAATTGAATCCTAAAGAACAGCTTCCAAACTGAGCCAATCTAAAGTATTAAAAATAATAACTTTCATCTGTTTTCCTCCTTGAAAAAAACTAGTATGGTCTAATAAAAGAGTAGAAACTTAAAATCTAGTCTGTTCGAAGGCAACTCTAGGAACAGAAGAGCTCCATCTATAGAAAATCTTTTGTTTTCATCCTGAACTATATCAGAGATTCTGAAAGTTTTTCAAAAGAATATGTCAACTGTTTGTAATTAGGGCTTTCATATAACGACTCATACCACTGACTCATCAACTTTCTTTTAGTGTAAATAGATCATCCCACAACTCATGAAGTGAGGAGTATTGACAAAATCATTAGAACAATTTTAAAGTCCTGGAGGTAGATAAATAAATTAGGAAAGTGACTCA
>NW_017731351.1:1456552-1475315 GCF_001890085.2 Hipposideros armiger
TTTTTTTTTTCTTAAAGCCTTATTGACTAACTTTTCTCATTTAGGACCATGATTCATTTTGAATTGATTTTTGTGTATGATGTTATGTAGAGGTCACAGTGTCCGTTTTCCATATAGATAGCTAATTGTCCCAGCACCATTTACCCCACTGAATTGCAGGATCTCACCACATTTTTCTTTACTGCTAGCAAAGCAAGTTCCTCCCCCTGCCCCAATTTTTACCTTTGGTTTCCAGGAGGTGATAATGCACAAAGTTGGATTCAGTCTTCAATCATTCACTTATTGGTTGCATGATAATAACCTGCCTCGTTGGCCTGCAGTTTCTTTAGCTAAAAAGGAGGGCTCATGATTGAAGTCAGTGATTTCTAACTACCTTCCAGCTTTAATATTTTGCTCTTCTGTATGACCTTCAATGACAAATCGATGGCGCACAAATAATTTAAGATCTGTAACTTCAGAATACAAGGGTTTAAAAACCTCACCTTGGTTTAAATAACACAAGTCCCAATTCTTCATCTGAAACCCTTGGGGCTAGATGGGCTTCATAATTTAGAATTCATCAAGTTTCCTAAGGTTAATTGGATGCATATATTGTGTATTGTGTAATTCTCACAGCTCTCCACAACAGTAATCAAACCTTAATATATATGCAGTGAAACGTATAAAGATAAACACTATAAATAGCAATATCAGTTTGGGAAAGGTTATATTTAAAAATTAGTTTCAAAAGCATTTGTGAGTCTCATACTTTTGGATTTCAGCACCATGGCTAATGGACTTCAGCACTGGAGGAGACTCATGCTACATTTAATGAAACAATGTCACTAAACGTAATAGTTATGTGCATTATCTTAGCTAATAGTCTTCAAATTTAAAATGAAAATTTGTTATAGTTGGGTACCAGTAAGGTAGAATGTTTTCTCTTTGCCCATATAAATGTGCATTAGCAAATACAGAATAGAAGCCATAAACATATCTAACAATAGACATAACAATGACCTTTAAAATGAATAATGTAAGCTGCAACAGTAATAATGAAATCATAATGTAAATATTAGATGTGGAATGCATATCTTATTCAGATATGAATATCAATAATGTTATGATATTTACACTCACGCATATATTTAAAAATCTATGCCCACAGACATAGAAATGTTAAATAGCTTCCACACTGTTTTCCTCTCCTGCTTAAAGTGTTCCATTCCAGTACTTCCTTGCTTGCCATGCAGCTGCCACTGTCCCCTCGAGCACGATTAATCAGTCACTTTCCCCCAAGGCCTGTACATGAGGACCTTGGCAATCCAACCTTGGAACAGGACAAAATCATGCTTAATTACTCCTAAACCTTGGGCATATCAAGGACCGAGCCACTGCTATTAACCATCAATTGATATTTTAGATACATAAGAAATAAATCAAATTTTAAAAAAATGTTTAAAACTCTTCCAGTGGAGCACGGGGGAATTAGAACAGACACAGGAGCCAAGAACACCTTGACCCTAAGTCATCCCCCCATGACACTTCCTTGGAGTTCACAGCACACAGAACTACTGATCAATTTTTAGTTTGATCAATCCAATTTCCTTTTGATTTTACTATGGCTGCTATCAAAGTCACTTAGCTCTAAATAAACAATTAATTTACCATGTATAGAATGCTGATGACAGACAAAACTAAGTTGGCTTACATAAGATCAGAACATAAAATCAAGTTAAAGATGTTACAGAAAAGAAGACTTTTACCATGAATCAGGGTAAGAATAATTATTCAATATTTGAAGACTTATAATAATTATGCATTTAAAGTACTAATTAATGGACATGTAAATCTAACTCATTAAATGAAAACCACTCTGTTCCCAAAGAAGGTCTTAATATAGAGAATTTCAAAATAAACATCTAAGAACCAAAGCACCCTTAGTTTTCTGATAAAAAAATAATAGTGAGGCTAGTACTACTTATTCCTTTTAGAAAAAGATTCTAACTCAGAAAGAAAGGAAATGGAAAAATGTAAATCACTTTCCTAGAGATGCAGTATGTGTTTTTAAAAATGATAAGAAGTCAAGATATTATTTCCAAATCAAGAAATGTCTTAAAAAATAAATTAAGCATATTTACCTTCCAAAGACAAAAATCATAGAAACCAAATGAATTTACTTATTCAAATAGTAAAGTCCCAAGTTGAGGTCTATAAATTATTAACTGTCTCAGACTCTATCAAAGAACCTTTAAGTAAACACTATATCTAAGAAAGAATCAGTGAAAAACATTTTCTTAAGTAAAGATTTGGTTATTGTCAACAGTTTCCTTAGACTGAGGGTTGCTACACATTTAAACAGATTGTTATTCTTAAAGATATTCTTAGAATTATTCGCACGTATCTGAAATAATGTAATGCTGACGGAAGGAAGAAACCAACTCAGTGTCTTAGGATCCTTCCGACTCTGTAGGACTCTGATTCCATTTAGCCTTCAGATTTTTACACCTCAGCATGATAACAAAACTACATCTAAAACTGAGTAAGTAAATCAGAGTAAGTATATTGAGCAATGGAGGAGCTTTTATTTTCAATAGTAGGGCCTGACACAGACTTTTATTTAGCTCTCAAATATACCTGATAGAATACTTAGAATCTAAAGACATCAAGGAAGCTTGATAGCTTGTAGAAAATATACTTGATATAAATCACTAGTTTATGTCACTCTCTTGAAAGTAATGTTTGACAATCAATTTCTATTAGAATTTTTCAGAAAAAAATGAGTGTTGAAAATTTGCCGTATACCCCTCCTCAAACAAGGGAGGTAAAAGATGTTTAATGCCAGTTGAATCTTTTCCTTTAACCTTAGAGATTTTTATAAAATAACATCTCTACTGAAGACAGGTTGATAATAACTTATGACTTGGAGGTCATAGGCCAGTCTATGATATTATTGCCAGTCCAAGGAAAATTGTCTTTTGAATGACATCCAATCTAATCTTCAACACCTAATCATTTAGAAGGCCTGGAGAGCTTAGAGTTCCTATATTAAGAATACTCAGATTATGTATGCTGTTCCTTCCAATCCCTCTTCCTAAAGAATCAAATCTATGCTTTGAGATTGATTTCCAAACTCTATTAAAGAATTGAGGGTAGGTCAGTGGGCTTTATTTTATGTCTCTGTATACAGTTTTATAACAAAAAACATAGCAAGAATGGTAAAACTTAGAAAAGCATTGGAATGTTTTATGCTTATTATTCTATTATTTAATACAGTAAGAAAAATCATCTATGTTTTTAAAAAGTGAAAATATTTATATATATATGTATTTTCATTGGTCTTTAAGAAAATTTTGCTAAATTGAAAATACATATAACTTTCTATCTAGATACTAAATTTAAAAACAATTATTAAAGTATGACTTCACAGAACAGGTTTTCTCATTCACATATGTATGTGATAGTGGCAGATGGAGAAATGTCTGATGAAACTATTGATTAACAAATAACTTCAAGGGTAGTTGAAGGAAAGATACTTTAAGATATATAGATCTCAAATGTGAATTATTATTTTAAAATGACTAGTCCCATAGGAAATCTAAAAGTCTCTGTCTTCTCATGTTTTCCTTTAAAATATTCTATTTTTAATAGGAAATATGCATTTTTTTTTAAGCCGAGCCATCCTGCCACCAGTTGGTAGTTCAGCAGCTGCTCAGCTCGGGCCGGGACTCGAACCACTGTTGCTCAGAGCTCAAACTCTTGAGCGAGCTCTTAACCAACTGAGCCACTCAGCCGGCCCATGGAAATATGAATACTTTTAAATGACAAATATAATTTCTTTCACAAATGGAATGATAGAATCCTGACTAGTGTTTTATTAGTATTACACTTCTTTTTAACACTGTTTTAGCCACAGTTGTTGCCAAGCAAAGCTATTTTCATTGACTATAACATTTTATATACAACTTCATGGTTTTGGGGGTTTTTTTTAATGGGAATTCATCTAAAGGGTTTGCTTCCTTATTTTACAAAGTATTAAAATTTCCCTGATGGCTTTCTTCTTTCTTCTTTAAAGCTTGATTGTTTTATTTGAAAGAAAGAAGAATGCTATAAGGCACACAATTATCTGCAATGAATAATGAAATATCATGAAGATAAATTACAACTGTATCAATAGAAATTTGTAACTAATATAGGAATCTGATTCTTGCTCAGAGCAATAGTTCAGGTTGAATTGACTTGGTAGGAAGAAAATCCAAAGCAGGAAAATTAAATCTGAATTCTGGTTAAATACTGTCAGAAAAATATAATTAATAACAGCATCTCACCACCCAGAAATCCTCTCCACAAAGTCTGTGGAGAAATAAAACCCTTCTATTGCTGAATAAGCATTATGTCAGAATGTAATGAGCATCTCAGGCAATCAACTAAGAGATTGCAAGGACAAAAAAAAAAAACTCCTCACTGTTATATATGACCAAGCAAATATAACCCATTATATCAACCTTTTCAAGACAAACAATAACTAGTCTTCAAGTAAGAGAACTTGACAGCACCGTTATTGTCACACATAATTCTTCCTCACTTTATGCGGTAATTGGGGTGACCATCTGTTTTTAGCTAATTGGTTTTATCTGGAAGAAAAACAAACTTCTCATTTTTATGACAAGAGTTGGTTTTGCTCCCTAGGTGAACAACAAGGGTTTAAGCTTCTCCCCTCCCACAGAAAATGAGACAAGTGCTACCTCCCTTTATCTCTCTCAAGAACCTGCAAGCCATTTCAAAGAGGTGGCTTGCAGGTTCTTGGGGAAGATTTTCTTGGGTCATAAAGCTGACAAAAGGGCAACTGACAAAAGGCTTATTTAGTCTTGAAAAGGATTTTCTCTATATATAATACATTTCAGAGAGATGAGGAAGCACCGCAAGTTTTGTAGGGCAAGTGCTCTGAGTAAAAGGAGGGGAAGGAAGTCTTCTCCGTTTTCAACTGTGAGAATTAAGCCTCTTATTTTTAATGTGTATTTGTCCTTACAATACAAACTACTAGAGTTACTCCGAAATAAATCATAAGCGAGAACTACTAGTTTTTTTCAAATTATAAAATAAAAAATTCAAAGCAAATTTACTATCTCCCTGAATTCTTTAACGTGTAAATATTAAATTGTATATTTCAACAGGGGCTGCTATCCCTACTTTTAAATACGAGCGCAATTATTCTTTCAATTATATACCTAAATACACGCCCAGGGATCCTTTGTGGTTTATGGACTTTCCATTGCCACTTTCAGGAAGACTTATATTAGGGAGTTAAGGAAAGAAAGAAGCCAGGCCTTGAAAATCCCCATTTCTGAGGTGTGAACTGATAAGTTCCAGTTCATCTGGGGTGGACTCCAATGAGGTCTCAGATCATGTTCTCAACAGATCCCCAAAATTGGATTTATCCCATTTTGGCGTGCCTTTCTGATCAAAGAGGGGTCAAAGTGAGTCTTGCCTTTCAATCACTTATCAGAGCTAAAGAAATGTTAGATATTGACAAGTTACTTCCATTCACTTTAAGGATAAAATAGTGACCCAGATAATTTAAGAGACTGTCCCACAGGTTAGACTGTGATAAGCAATCATGTTTAACTGAGCACTGTTTTCCCGTTATACCACACCGCTCATTCATAGAATCCCATTTGCTGAATGAATCTTCATCTTTAACCCTCACATACCCTAAAATAGGATCAAAAGTTTAAGGCCCAATATGATTAAACAATTTGGTAGAGCTAAATAATAGCTGTGTTTCTTATGGTAGAATTGTTCAACAATTTCAACAGATTTTTCCTTCTCTTAGAATTTCCACATTGGGCAAAACTCAAGTCCCAGAATTACTCTCTGACGTATATTATTCTTTGTTGTTTGTTTGTTTTTATAACTTACAATGAATTCAGAAGTCATAACCTCTTAAATATATGCAGACTGCCTACCATGCTTTGGCTTTTTAAACATATTTAGTATTATATGTTATTATAGATGATATATATAGTAAAACCTTGGTTTGCGAGCATAATTCGTTCTGGACACAAACTACTCGTATTGCAAAACATTGTTCGTTTACCACATTAAAATGTATTAGAAATGTTTGCTCTTCTTGCGAACACTCGCAAACCACGTTACTTGCAATCCAAGGTTTTACTGTAAGTATATTTACTTATTACATAAATAAAATGATATTCCTTTGAGTATAAAATATGACTAAAATATCACTAAAAATATAAACACATCACTAAAATGACACAGGTGATTCATTTGGATAAGAAGAGAGTTGAAATGACAAAAGAAAACAAACCAAAATAAACATTTTCAATGCAGTATTCCTGAGTCTTGTAATAATTAGGGCCATCGCCAATCACAGTGCCTACACCAGGATAGAACATGGATTTCCTGAAAGAGCTTTACTTTGAAATGGAGGCTCGGTAACCCCTAATTATTAATGGTATAGTTTGTAACATTATTTTTATTCAACTGTGACCAATGGAAAATTAAAACAACTTTGATCACTTTGGAAATTCTAGGCTTGGCTTTTCATTTGTAACTATCAATTATTTAGAGAATAGTTGAAAATTGCTCTTGGAGCCCTTTTTTGGGGAAAAATTACAGTAATTTAGGTAGCAAATGTGAATGATCTCAAGGTTTTGGTTCCATATGGGATAGAAATGCCTTATAAAACAGTCACATTGCCACCTACTGACAGCTCGTTGTAAATGAACCCACATTTTCTCATTAGCCTAACTGTCTGACGACGCACTTTAGTGATCTATTCCTTGACACGCGGCGGTATAGAAGAAGGGGAAACAGAGTGTACCTGTCGCTCAGTGTAGCTACTTGAAATAATCTCACCGTTCACGGAAGCCATTGCAAGCTATTCAATGTTTCACTTTTATATACTGCAATTAGATACATTTATTAACGGCATTATTGCATAGTATTTCAAAGCTGGTAAAGCTGTTCTCAGAAAAGTGACGGCAGAGCGCATGTTAATACATCGGCCCTGCCTGTACGGTACACAGGGACTGGCTAATAGGATTTTCATAATAACAGCATTTATCTCACAGCACATTTTATACTACCAATCACTAGGTAACAGCAGTGTTGTTATTACATTATGTGAAAAATGGGATTTGAGTTATAACCTGAAACACAAAAGCACGATGGTAGGTGAAGCACCTGTGCACGAAAGCATTTTCATTCCTGTTCTTGTTTGCCTCTGCCAGCGCTGATGTAAGAAACACATCCAGTGCTGCTGTGCTCGCATCAAGCGTTCCCGTCAGGGCTGCCTGTGAGCCAGCTCTGAGTGCGGCATCCTGATGTACACTGACTGCGGTCCTGGTGATAGCAAGAATCAATTCTTCCCCAAGTTGGTAGTAATCATCTCACATCAAATGGAACTCACCCGCCCCCCCAACTTATTTCCATGGAATCGCGTTACTGATTTTTCTCTTTCTGCTTTGCCAACAGACGTGCATTTCTCTTCAGGTGAAAATTTGACTTTAAAATATTATTTTTCACAGAAGTCATGGGTACTTTTCTCAGTGTTTTAGGGAATCACGTGCTATGCATGTTTTCAAACTTAAACACAAAATAAAAAAATACAAATGTTTTGGCTGAACTCATAATACCTTGCAAAATAACTCACACGGAAAACCTGAGCTCCCAGTGCCACAGAACAATAACCACCATGCTTCTCACCCTCACAAACAGCAAGGAAAAGGTTCAACCTCAAATTGCCTAGAATGGCTTAAATATACGTACAATCAATCAGGAGGCATATCATCAGCCTGTTGTTTTACATATTTCAGCTTGAAATAAATCAATGACTGGAGAATATAGGATGTGGCAGAATTGAAAGCCACGCACCATTCAAGTAAGATGCACCATCACTTGCTTTGTCATAATCGGCTCTACCTAAATTTATTATGAAACAGAGTGAATTTAGGTTCCCTTGACTGGAGACCCAAGAAAGCAGCATGTTCTGCTCTCAGAAATCCAGCTGAGTTTGAATAAGAAATCATTCAAGAGGAGATGAAAGGCCTCAATTTTTATGCCACATTTCAACTAGGTCTAAATAAATACCAAAGATTCTTGCTATATTTCCTTGCCTTGCAGAATAGATAATTTCCAAGTAATAGTTCAGTTGTAGCCACTATAAAAAAAAGAAAATGATTGAAAGATATTTAGGTTTTTCTGTACTTCTATGAAACACTTTGAAGGCTGCAGAGAAATGTACGAGTACATAGAACATGGAACATTTCCATTAATAGGTTATTTCATCTCCTACAAACTTGATACTGAAGTATTTATGTTTGAACTATATGTGTTTTTCACTTTACATTGCTCGTTTCACATTATAAACGTATCATGAATTAGAACGTATTACTTACAATTTTATATGACTTTAACAATAAAAGTGAAAACCAAATAACTAGAAATATAATGTAAGAAAATCTTATGGTGTCAGAAGTTTGAACCGGTGTGTGTGAGGAAAGGGGGGGAGTTTTAATTAGTCAGGAGGCAGCTTGCCAGTCAAAACAGGAGGGATCTACAGGAGTTCTGCTTCAGTTTCTCCCAAAAAACTATGCTGGGACACAGTGCCTGGCCCACATCTATGACCACTCAGAGCTCCAATATCGGTGTCTTCAAGAAGTCAATTACATCTTCATGGCTATTTTGTAACTACCAATTTATACTTCTTAATCTGTTCCCTTTTTTCACAAGGAATATAGTCAATAATATTGTAATACCTACGTATGGTGTCAGAAGGGTACGAGATTTATCAGGGGGATCACTTCATAAGTTATGTAAAAGTCTAATCACTATGTTGTACACCTGAAGCTCATATAATATTGTACGCCAATTGCAACTGAAACATTAAAAAAAATACTTTAAAAGAATTAAATTAAGTTAGAAGAGCACAGAAACCCTGTGCTTATAGCCAGCTGACACAAAGAGATGGGAAATACATTTGGACAGCCACTTCCCCACACCATCTCCAAACTCCCTGGGGCGGGGGATTATTTTTGCAGGAATTCTGTCCCAAAGCTGATTTTCCTTGGGAGGTAAAGGGCAAAGCCCATCATCTACAGATTTGTTTAATATGGTTAGTCATACCAATCGTTTACTGGCACCTGAAATTTTCCACTCGGAGACTCGCCTATCCCCCTTCCACTAGAATCCCTTTAGCATACTGGAGTTGACACTTAGAGTCCAGCTTTCCTCCGTAAGCACTGAAACACACGGCAGCTTATATCCCTAAAGGAAAATGAACTCCTAGGTACAAATAGTAAGACACATAAGAAACACTGCTACTAATTCTAATAGAAGCATTAGAACACATTTATCAGGATTTAAAATTAGCCAAATGATAAATTAAAAGATAAAAAGAGATACTAGTAAAATAAGAGTAGATGGAATTAAGGACCATATGGATACACATGAGGCACACATTAGCAAATTGGAAGATCAGAATGAGAAAATTCCTCAGAGAAAGAAATAAGGAATACAAAAGATTAAATGTTAAATTAAAAGATAAGCTAGACAGAAAAGAGCCAAATATCTAGAAAACAAGGTTTATTTATTTCAAAAACAAAAGAAAAATAAAAGAATAATCATTATTTGAGGTAATAATGGGTATAAATTTCCAAGGTTTGTTTTTGTTTTTGTTTTTTACAAAGGAAGTTTCAGAGTGCTAACGAAGAATGATAAAGAAAAACCCACACTCCTACTTTATAAGAAAATTACAGAATCTGGAGTGAGAATAGCTGAAATGGAAAGACTAAGTAAGTGATAAGAGAGCCTCAGGGTGTGTATGATATCAGATCCACAAACAGGGTGTCAAAAATTGGGGTTGATAATAGTGTAAAGAAAAATTACCGAAAACATGCAAATGAGGTCAAAAGAGTATGGGAACAATGTTTCTCAAGCTCACTCAAGGATTTTTTTCATCATCTTGGGAAGGTACTTTCATTTGGCTTTTACTATTAATTAAGGGCTTAGGCTCTGGAAAGTTACACATTAACATGCCATCGTCTGGTCAAGATGTAAATAATGTCCATTAGAAAAGACATCATCCAATTTATCCAATTTTTGCTTTTTACTGCTCTGTTGGGCATTAACCAGTGGTAACCTTTTAACTGCCCATAAATATCTGCGCCTAAGTGCTCTTTGAAACAGCTTTACCGTTTTACTAGTTCAGTCATTAATGAGTTAATAAATCTTTAACAAGCATGCATTCTATATTTGTATGTCAGTACTAATTTTCTCTTGACACAATCATGATTTCACACCTAGAACCTGGAAGGAATATTGTATAAGAAAAGATACTTACAGATGCTTGTATGTCTATACCCTCTGAACCCCTGCAAACTTTTCTTGGAAATAACTATGTTAAAGGCCTCCGACTCCAGAATGAGAAGGGTGAGTGTTTAGGTCCATCTAAATGACCTAGGCAAGGTAAATTAAGTAATGACACTAAACCTCAGTTTTCTGAACTGGAAATGAGACTATGTGTACCTTCTTCATGACGTTGTGACAGTTAAATAACATAATCCATACAGAGCACTTACCAAAACACAGAGCTGAATAACACAAAATAAATGTTAGCTATTGTAACCCACTCTTGAAATATGTAGGCTAGCCTAAAAATCATTGATGTAACCACATGGTCTTGGAAGAAGACTCATGTTTCAGAGTCAGAGAGAACACATACAGTTATGGAAATCTCTGTGGCATATTTATATGACTTTTACTATACTGTGCACCCTTCAATATCTAATGAAAATAATATTCAGTGTGAATTATCTTTATTTGAACATTTTGAAATCATTCAGTTAACTCTTTGCCAGGCATGAAAGGAAACATGATGTCTACTATCTTTATTTTCTGATGGAATTTAAAGAGTTCATTGATGTCTCCTGGCTGTCCCGGAACAGTTTTCATTCCTTTGGTGTGCAAATTAGAAAGTTAGGAAATGTAAAGATTTATTCTGTAAAATAAAGAGAATATCAAGTTTTCAGGAAATATAAACAAATCAGAATTGTAGCTCAAAAAAACAAAGGAATTAAAATTGCATTCGCTTTAAGAAGTTTATCATGTAGATATTAATGTAAATAGGATCAGTTATGAGATAAGCCTTTAAAAAAGGTCTATTTTGCATGTTATTAATTTCTGAAGAATATTTGACTTCTTCATTTCTCAGGTAACACAACTGGTGTGTGCCTATTCAAATGGGTTTATGACATTCACCCTAAAACGTATTGAGTCATATGTGTAATCACGTTTATAAATGAATATGTGCTTCTATTTGGTCATTGATAGTTACAAGATAGACAGCACTGACAATTACTAATCGAGGTTGCTACCCTTTTCAAGTATGTGAGTGTGTGGTTACTCTCATAAAGCAAAAGTCTCCTTTGATTTAGATGAATATTCAATAAAAGTCAGAGAAGTAATGTTCCCTTTGCTGCAATGAATTTTTTTGGCATACTAGTAGACAACATTGGTAAGCAAAATGGCCCATGTTTCAGAATCAGCAACAAGAAAGCAATAACAAAGCATCAGCAAAGTGTCTTTTCCGTTCTGATACCACCTGAAAATGATGACCAAATTTGGCTCATTGACTAATGCACCACGTAGCAACTGTTAGAATGACAGGGGGAAAAACCTACTTTCAACTGCAGCCTTGTGGAAGATCATGTTTTGAAGGTCATAAATATTATGTCAGAATGTAATGAGCATCTCAGGCAATCAACTAAGAGATTGCAAGGACAAAAAGAAATCTCACTCTTATGTATGATATCTATTTCAATAACTTATATTGTTCTTATATTTCAATTATAACTCATTTGCATGCCCTCTTTCATAAAAATAAATTTCAGATTCTAGATAGGAAAAAAGAAACTGCTTGCTGTGAAAAAACAATCTTTAGTATTTAATTGTATATATAATGATATCTGTAAAGCTAATAGCAAAATCCAAATACGCTTTTATTGAAAAGTTTTTTAGCACTCTCTCTTATCATCTTTCATTTTCTCTGATGTACTAGACCTAAATTGCCACTTATAATGTGTGATGAACATACAGAAACTTACATGTTGCCTTTTGTTTTATCTAGGACCAAGTAGATTGTACAAATAAGCTTGATTGCTCTGTGATAGGAAATGTGACCATCTGTAACAATTCATATTGTGAACTTATTACATAGATAATTATTATGATTAGTGTTACAATTCAGCAATCAGAAATCTGTACAGGATCCAAAAGAACACTGCAGGATAATACTCCATCTAAATGGGCTCAGGAAAAATGCAATTTATTTGACACACTCCACAAGAGAGGCAGAATCAATTGGACATACAAGTGTAATCATTTTTCTCTCCCTCAATAGCTTGTTACAGGAGCCAGCATCACGCTTGGAAGGGAACTCGCCATACAGAACCATGGTTGTTGCATCTGCATAAGAAGAGATCAACCCTCAGGTACACCCAAGATATTACTGAAGCTTCCTTTATCCGGGCTGAGGAGGTTACCCTAAGGACACACCCCATGTGTTACACAGGGCACCTATTTCATTTGCAAGTGCTATCTTTTTTTAAAACTTATTTGGGTGATATTGGTTCATAATAGAGGTTCCAAGTGTATATTTTCTATAGTACATTATCTATGTAATTCATTGTGCGTTCACCACCCAGAGTCAGGTCTCCTTCCATCGAGTTTTATCTTTATCTCACTCAGGAAACTAAACCTTCTATCTCTCTAAGTCTATTTGGGTTCAAAGGCAGCAATTACATGTACACTGGACATGTATTTTACAAGGAAAGCCCATTCCCTCTCCCCAAAGCTTTTCTGGGGCTGTCATCTAAACTATTTTTTAAAAACCAGTGAATCTTAATGTGCAAATTATAAACTTATTTAAATGTTTTGTAGCACACAAGGTGTTTTTTGTTTTTGTTTGTTGTTGTTTTTTTTAATTTGGAGGACATGATAACTTTTTATTGCCATGCTGACAAAAATTTGTAACTGTTCAATTTTTAAAAAGCTGGTGTATGACTCTAGTTGGCCCACATCTGCTCCATTAGATAAGATGTGACAGAAGGGAACTTGGCGGGAGGTAGAGGGGGAGAAAGAAATGGAGTCCTAAAGACGCGCAGGTGGAAAGCTGTTATCCTAAACATCTGGACCTATTTACTAGGTAGCTGTTATCCTAGGATAGATATGTGTTCTATTTCCAAACTCCCCTGGTGAAATACAAATAATATTTTAAAAATGGAATGCCTTTATTGCATAAATATCAAAATTTAAAGATATTAATTTTTCAGAAGAATAAATTATAAAACCTTTAAGACAGAACATCATTTGTTTCCATTTAATAGAAAATTTGAAAGATAGGCAAGAGTCCAGTAAAGGTTTTTGAAGAGATCTTAATTTCAGTATTTATTCACTACATCTACACTGTATATTCATAATGAAATAGCTTTGAACTGTGAGGAGAGACTCCATTATATACCATTTTCTTCAAGCTATTATATATATATATTGTACCGGATAGCTTGTACCTATATTTCAGGCATCATTTCATTAAAATAAAATTCCATATTAAATCTCAACAATAGCTGTACAATAATATGACCAATAAATAGATACAAAAACTAATGCAGAAAAATTAAAATACTGCAGTAATAAGTGGCAGTCTCAAGTCTCAAGCCAGATTATGTGGTAACGCTCTACACCCACACTAGATACAGTTCATGATACACTCAGCCCTTTTTAATGATTCTCACTAAAACATTCTTTTCAAGACAAACCTTCATATGAAACACAGTATTCTGCCCTGTTTGCTTTCCCATCTGTTTTCTGGTTTAGATTAATTTTGAGAGGAAATCTGAAGGTGGATCAGACAGTAATCGAGTAAAAACGATTTAGAATGGCACAAGTTTTGAATGAGTAAATAAAATGTCTTAAAAACTCTACATTATTGTTAGCAAAAAAAAAAAAGAACACAGAGATATAAAAGAGTAGAAATGCTGCTTCTGTATCTAGGAACCAGTAATCTTAAGGGATAAACCATGATGAAATTGAATGCCAACCAATTTGGGGTTTTACTTAATATCTTCTTACTATAGAGAAGAAGACACAGTTCTGTGAGAAAATAACACTAAGCTTGTCTTGTGTATCTCAGTATGCGCTCCATTTGTTTTCATTTGCTCTCAATTGTTTGAACCACACAAAATTGTCAGTATTGGACCATTTGGGGGTCTACATAATGGCAACTTCATCTGATTCACCTTAGCACATTTGTTCTTTTTTTTTTTGCTAAAAAACATCTGAGAAGAAGAGAACAAATCAAATTATCAGCCTAATGTATACTCACAACACTTTAAAAAATAATTCTTGTGTACATAAAGTCTAATGTAGTATATGTAATTAATATACTTCTCACTAATGGAAGACTCTTACATAGAATCATAACTTTCAGTAACAAAAGCTTGCTCATGTACATGATCTGTGTAGATGGCAAGGAACCTATGAGAATGTCACATCAAAAATTTTTTTTGATAAGCTATTTAAGGTACAACAGCGTCAAATTTTAAGAATGCAGATATTTATGCCATAATGTCAGAAAACCCATAAAAATATGTTTTCTAATTAAATGGCTCACTAAAAAGAATCTAGGAAATAAAAATGAATTAAGAAAATAATCTTTCAATTAAAATCAAGGTTAAGTTTTTCTTTAATTTTGAAGTCAGAAATCTTGTCCTATTCATTAATATATGCCTACCTTTCTCTCAATACCTGTACTTTGCACTTAACACACACTTCATATCGTTCTTATATTATGTTTTTGTATAAACCTGTGATTATGCTCTTAGTGATTCCCAGGAAATGGAATTCAGGGAGGGAAAAAGCTTAGATAATAGATAAATATTTTAACAGTATACTTGTTACTTTAAAAATCATAAACTTATACCTGTTTTCTTATTATAATAACAAAATTCTGTTTGTAGGACTTTATGTGTTTCTAGGACTTTGATTTACATTATTTCATTTAGTTTTAAGGTTTTACACTGCATTTAATTAAGCACCATATCAAAATCAGTTTAAGAATTTCAAAATTCTGCATAGAAAAAATAACTACTAAAAACTTTTGCTTTAATGTTTGTAAATTTAACAACCAAAGCAAAACTTGAAACTATATATATATATATATATATATATATTCATACAATAACATTAAAGGCTCTTAAAATTTTAAAATATAAATGGCAGCTTTATTAAGATTAACCCTTTTAACGTATACAAGTCCATGATTTTTAGTACAGTCATAGAGCTGTGTAGCCATTACCACTACTAATTTTAGAACATTTTCATCATGCCCCAAAGAGAGCCTGCACTTATTAGAAGTCTAGGTTTTAATATTTTTAAGAGACAAACTATCCATATTTTGTTCTGAGAACAAAACTAACACCAAAAGTTAGAAAAGTTGCACTTGCTAATAGAAAGCAATTATTGAAAGCGGCAGTTTTCCCATGGATATGCTTCTCCACCAACTGTACCCAACAGTTTTGACTGCATGCTTGGAAGAAGACTTCCAAAGGCTAATATTACAATAATAACTTTTCTGAAAGTTTTTTACATAATTTGGGCTTTTACAATGTGTATCTCCTTAAATGTCTTCCTCCCACGTGTACAATAAATGCGCTAATTGAAAACCTTAATGACCCTGACCCTTCTCCCTTCTTATTTGCAGGGACTGTGCCATGTAACGTTTCAGTACCCTCTCACTCAGCTCTTGAACAGCCATGTTGTTTGCTTTGGCCACCATGACTTGAGCAGATACAATACAAGCAAAAGCATAAAGTTAGTTTGAGCTTTTGGGATATTTTCTCTTGCCATCTGCCATTGTCATTAAAAAAAAAAAAGCAGCAGCAGCAGCCTAGGCCAACTAACCCACTTTTCATAGGAAGAGGATGAGATATGTGGATGAGAGATAATCCATAGACACATGAACAGCCAGCTCACCTGCAGATGTACGAGCAAGCCCGGCCAAGGTCAGCCTGCATTGGCCAACAGCCAGCTGATGCCACCTGTGAAAGAGCCCAGCCAAGCCCAAGGTCCGCAGTCTTCTAACCCAACCCTCTCAAGGATGTGAACAATTGATGCTTATTGCTGTTTATGCTATTAAGGCTCTGTCATTGTTTATTATGGAGTATTATGGTGACAACTGGTAACTGAAACAGTGAATAACTCATGAGAAATAAAAAGAATATAATATCACCTGAGACATTCAATAGTTTCCCAAGGTACGGACACCTGGATATGATAGAAGTTCCTTAAATCACCATAGTCAAAATATTTTCTTGCTACACCCATAGCTGTAGTGAACCATGCTCCTAGCAGTGATAGAGCTGTTTGGAGAAGGGGGTTACGGAATTTCCTTAGTATTTGGCTTAAGAGGATGACAATTTTTTCCCGTCAACCAGCAAAAGAGGGTCAAATAAGAGTATTATCTTTTGGAGCTGAAAGCCATCTTACACAGAAAGCAATCACCACACAATCAAACAGGAGTCGAAATCAATGAATACTGGCATGGATGTTATTTAAAAAGACATCCGACAAAGCACACAGACTGCTCCACGTGGTTCCAATGCATCAACTACATTTCTGGGGACTCCAATGACAGCCACATGGGACGGACAGTATTCATAGCGTCAGCAATTGTCAGGGTTTGCACTCTGAGGAACCAGAGCATGGACATACCTCAGGCAAACAGAGGCAGAAACATGAAGGGCTTATTTTGACTCCAAGTTCATTACCGCCTCCAGCTGAGGCCACGAGATCAGTCAAAAACTCCTAAAGCCTCACAAGAGTGACAGTAAAAGGCTGGTACTGGAGTAACTGGCCAAGGAGGCCTGGAACCAGAGAACTGCAACGTCTGGAGGGAAGCAAGGTGTTTTGTGCTATTGGCACAAAAGAGAACATTCCATGGCTTTCTTTCACACAACTCTAAGTACTTGATATAAGCTGGTTTAAAGTTGCAGTTTGCCAAACTATTTCTTCAAGTGATGCATTCCAGTTTCAGTAATTGTTTTACTCGTGTATTAAATATGTGTATTTGAAAGGCCTTGATTCCACACTTCTGGCTTTGTCTAATATATATTTTACAACGATCCTGGCTACAGCCCACTGAAGCAGACAAATGTTTATAGAAGGTTTGGGATCCTGGATGAAACATTCTCCATAACAGCAGTAGAAATAATGGGGAAATTAATATTCTCATTCAGCTACAATATGAGTTAAAAATAAGCTTTCAGGGCCGGCCAAGTGTCGCAATGGTTAAGAACTGGCTTGGGATGCCAGAGGGCACCGGTTCGGATCCCACATATGAGGGCCAGTGACACTGCCCTCCACAGCTAAGATGCTGAACAACAGCTCAACCTGGAGCTGGGCTGCCCAGAGTCGCCGGCGACGGTGTGGGCTGCAGCCCCTGTGGCAGTGGGTTGCCATGGGCTACCATGTGTAGCCAGCAGCCAGCGTGAGCAGCCAGCAGCCGCAGTGAGCAGCCGTCCAGAAGCCGGCGACTGATCTGCCTCGTCCGGGAAGAGCACAATGATGGTGCCAACTTGGGCCAGTGAAGCAACGTCCTCCACAACTAGACTGAAGAACAAAACGACAGCAACTTGTCTGTTCCCCTTCCCCAATTCCCCAGCACTGTTCCCATCCCCCCCAATTCCCCAATAAAAATCTTAAAAAAAAAATAAGCTTTTATGAGTCAGTTGGGGAACAAATCTCTATTGTAGCACTGTGTTCAGAATTAAAAAAAAAATAAAATAAAAAATCTGCTTACAAATTGATTTTTTTGCAATGCAACCTACTTGTAAGTTGGACTGCGAGTACATGTTCTCTGCCCTATCGACTCTATGTATCGTATCCTGGCTGTTTTCTGAGCTCTTGCAGGGAGGAACAGTAATTACTCAGGCCACTCAAGAACCCAAACTGAGAGAAATTCAGTTCTATTTGTTCACTCATAAATTCATTCATGCTGTAAATGTTGGCTGAGCACCTACTATGTGCCCACTATTGTAAATAATGTGCTGGAACTATTCTAAAACTGGGGATATCATTCTTATGAAAGTTATATTCTAGTGGAAAGAAAAATAGTAACATATAATTTAAGAAATTATAAGTACTATAATAAATATAATCAAGGTAAGAAGTAAGTAGTTAGGAAAATACAGTTTTATATGTGGTGATCCAGTAAAATCTCTCAGAGGACTTAATATTTTGACATAAATTTGAAGGAATGAAGACAAACTAGAGAAACGGCATTTCAGTCAGAAGAAAGAGGAAGTAGAAAGACCCTACCAGGAATCTTTGTGCTTTGCACGAGGACCACCAAGAAAGGCAGAAAGTCATCAAGGCGCCAAGAATATGCTAACACCCCCCAAATTTTCTAGCACAATTTCCTACTCTGAAAGAAAGGACTAGACCTGTAGAGATTCAAACATTAATGCATATAGCCAATTTGCAGTGATATTTCTTTTAAAAATCTAATTCTATTTTACTCTGTAAGAATGCAATTCTCCTGACAAGCCTCCCAATACTCAGACCCCATCTTTCACTGCAATAACTATAATGTCAATTTTAGTTAAGATATTTAGCCCCTCTAACATTTACGGCAGTGCAATCACAAATGCCATACTCACAAAATTAATAATTAATTACTCTATAAACATACGTACGGTAAATGTTG
>NW_017731351.1:1482690-1491535 GCF_001890085.2 Hipposideros armiger
CATCATGCCGATTTTCATGTAAGTTGCAGACCACAGCTGCCTGAGGCAGAAGCTTCCCAGATTCCATCCCCTAAAATGAAACCACACACACAGAAAATAAAGATCTCTTATCTTTACATACTTTACATATTCTGTTAATAGTTCTGATCTTGAAATGCGTAATAAATTTGGTTCCCATGGCTGCTCATCTCTCTACTGGGCCTCGGTATCTCATATAATACTGGAGCTAATCATGATAATCATATTAGTTAATGGATAAACGATCATCACCAGCTATTAAATAACAAATTACACAAATTTAAAGGTAGAAAATGTCTTCATGCCCTGTTTAATGCTTTTATGTAAAACAGAGTGATTAGAGTCAGAAACTAAAATTTTAACTTAACAGGGATAACAGAGGCCATAGTAAAAAAGGGAGGAGGAGGGGAGGAGGAGGAGGAGGAGGAGGAAAGAGAAGAGGAGGGAGAGGAGGAGTAGGTGGAGGAGGAGGGGGAAGGTCTTCTGTGTTTATTGTGATGTCATTAAATTACAACAAGAGCCAGCAGGCATAAAGAACCACAGAGGAAGTTCTAGGATTCTCATTAGCTCTGCCATGCTCATTAGTCTTTGAATTAGGACTTTGCTCCTGTCTTTCTTAAACACAGATTTAGCTGTAGTTTATAGAATTGAAGAGGGAGTAGGATATAGTAGGAACTGATGAGGGAGACTGCAATACTAAGAACCTTGGTTTATAGTGGTGATAAACATAAGTCAAAGAGTCCAACAATCTTTATGCAATGAACAGATGGTGAAGCACATAAAAATCCTTCAAAGTAAATACTGTAATAGAGAGAAAGACTCATGCTATTATGCTAATGCCAAAAGGAGCAGATACACTTTTACCCGCATTACTCATATATGGAACAAATATTTACTAACCCTACTATGTGCACAGTGCTTTCTTAGTTGCTAAGAATACAGTGATAGATAAGACAGAAAGTGTTGCTTTTTTAGGGTCTACAAACTCATCAGGTTGGAATGCTCAGTGAATGCAGACAATTAAACAGATATTTAAAGCAAGATGTTTTAGTCTTAGAAGGGGGGTTACAAGGTGTCTCATAAACCACTGTGTAGAAATGAGTCTAAATCAAAGACCCAAGGAAGGCTCCTAGGAGGGAAAACTCATAAACGCATTTCAATTAAGTTTTAAAAATAGGTGGGGTATCAAGCAATTGAATTGCAAATATGGCTATATAGAGAGGATTTTGTGTCCTTCAGTTTTTCGTATTTTGTATTTTTCAAATTGTAAATACTTAGTGGACCCATAGCTTCTATAATGGAAACAATAAATTAAAAGTTGAAACAGCAAAATACCGATAAAATCATATAAGTTAATTTAGGTACAAAGACAATACTGAGCAGTGTTTATAGTAGAATAAAGAATAGGAATTTTCATGGGAAGAATTTCTAGTAGAGCTAAATTAGGTACTAGGTAAAGGATGCATGCATGCATGTTGATTTTATAAAGCAGGACAGGATGTAACAAGAGATTTATGCAGAATAGAACATTACAATAACTTCTAGATACCAAAATCAAAAAGTCTATTGCTCCTCTTTATAGCTGGTCTCAGTCTCAGAGAGAGTGTCTCTCTCTCTCTCTCTCCTCTCTCTCTCTCTCTCTCTCTCTCTCTCTCTCTCTCTCTCTCTCTCTCTCTCCCTCACACACACACACACACACACACACAAATTCATCTNAAACCAATCAGGCTGTTCATCTTAATCATAGCATCCATCAGTCAGCACCTTTCTAACGGTTGCAACACATATTGCAGAAAGATTTAATGAGTCTATATTTTAAAATATTATTCATTCTTTGAACCATTCCTCACTCTGCTCTTTTTCTTCTACGTTAGCAAATAAATGTTTCAAAATGTCTATCCTATTTTTTTTTCACAATGTCATATCTGTTGAGAAAATGGCCTATATCTCAAGATGAACCAAAATGATGAGTTAATGGGCCATACATGTGATTCCAGTTTTATCTTCACTTCATTTTTGTGTGGGTGTAAATCTTTCTCCAATTGCACTTTTCACCATCGTGACTTACGTTTGACATAAAATGCTTTGTTGACCACCTCTAGTTTCCCTCGAAGATTGGAAGCCCTGCTCACTTTCTGAAACTTTTTCAAAGTCAGGCAGAAGCATTTGGCACCATTAAATCATTCCACTAGAAAAGCCTTCCAATTTGCCCATTCTTGTTAAATGGTTCTCGGGTGGACATGATGCTTCCCCACTGTCGGCACGCCCACCAACGTGATGGAAGTCAGGGCCACATAGGTGGTACCAGAAGTCCGGACTTCAGTTCACTTCCCATGATTAATATCTTAACAGAACATTCAAGTCTGCAAATTTCATAATTACAGAAACCCAGAAAAACTGTGGTAAGTGGGCTGAAGTCTACATGGGAACATGGACTCGCACATTTTCTGAGTGATTACCCCAGCAGCTTCCAAGGGAGTTTGTTTACAGTCAGTAACTAACTTCATAAAGTTACTGCTAAAGCTGTTACCTCATCAAAACTTCCATGGATATCGATGCTGCTTTCGTCTTCCGGGCGGCCTGACATGGAGCATGTGCTGCTGGCTTAGCAACTAAGTCTGTTTCTGAAGAGCTCTTGTTCTTTGATAAATGCCTACCTGTGATCTGAAATCAGGGCAAAATTCTTGGAGTTTGATGAGTATATTCTTGAACGTGAAATACTGCAAGAACATTTTGTTTTTAGAGGAGAAAACATTCTGTACACCAGCTATTCCACACATTGTGTCAGCAGTTTTGCTAGATTTATCATCTGCATAGGTATAGGCTTGTCAATCAATGTTACATAGTTGTGATTAGAAGATAAAGAAGTAAATTCTTCCTCTTTCACATCAGGGCTGCTACTTGGTCCTCTCTACAGCCATTACATAACTTTTAAATATCCTAAGTCAATCTCTTCCTTTCATATCCTTTTAGTCACTTGTGAAAAGACTGCAGGGGAGATGATTGCATTGGGTAACTTTTATCATTTCTTCTGTCTCTAATTCTTATTTATTATTTATTTATTGATTGATTGATTGATTTTAACAGAGCCTTTTGTGTAGAGATTGTTCACGCCCTCAGGGCCATTGGGCCCTTCTCCACTCGGGCGGCAGACTTCTCTCCTCAGGACTGCATGACCCCAGCAGACCTCTACTGAACCCCTCTTCATTCTTTAATTTTTCAAGACAATTTAATACATACTATATAATGTAATATAATATCTATAATATATACAATTTAACATATAAATATTCTATATATGTTAGAAAGTCATTGAATTAGTTACCTATTGATGCATAACAATGTAACCCAAAAGTTAGCTTAAATCAATCATTATTATCTCACAGTTTCTGCAGGTCAGGAATTTGGAAGAAGCTTAACCACTTTATTCTGATGATGAGTCTCTCATAAGGCTTCAAACAAGCTATCTGCTATGGTTGAACTATCAAAAGGCTTATCTGGGCTGAGGGACCTATTCCCAAGCTCACGCATTTGCTGTGGGCAGTAGACAGGCCTCAGTCCCTCACTGGCTTTGGGACAGCGGTCTCAATACCCAGCCACACTGACTTCTCTATAGAGCTCCTTATGACATGGTAGACACGAACCAAGAGAAAAGGACAAGACAGCATGACCAAGCTGGGCACTATAGCGTCTTTTATAAGAGATCTCAGCAGTGACATAGCATCAGTTCTGCTGCATACTATTAACCACTCAGGCTTAGCCTAACATAGTGTGGGGATACCACAAGTACAGGAATCTCAGGAAGTGGAAATCACTGGGGGCTGTCTGCAACGCTATCGCATCATTCAAATATAAGTTAGTGATATTAATATGTCCAGTCATTAAATAGAATTCTCCAACTATTCTAAAATATAGAAACAAAAACAGTATAAACCAAAAAAAAGAGAGAATCAATACTATATTACTATATTGAATTTGATGATGAAAAACAAGGAATATGAACAGAAGAGATGTAGAGAGTTTGCATCTATTGATAGAAGCTTAATGCTGTAAAAAATATCAAAAAAGTTAGTATGGCGTGAAATTAGTGAATTTTGTTTTGGCAATGTTACATGTCAGGTGACAATAGGTACTCAAGTACTATATGGTGGGTATTTGCCGTCATCTCTAAAGGGAGAATTCAGAGATAGGACTGAAGGGTTGGTCATATCTATAGTTATAAACTTTACAGTAAAGGGAATATAACCTAGAAACAGAGGTAGGAGCCAAATAATTAAGGAACAGAAGGGAAAATTATGAGCAGAAAAGAGAAACCTTTCGTGGGTGAAAGTGAAAAGGGAAAATTGTTTCATTTGGTTCATGCAATCATGAGAAGAAAGGAAGGTCCAAGAACAGGATCACAAATATCAATGATGCACTCACATCCCCAAATACAAAAGCTTCCTTCTCACACTAAGATGTCATGGTTTAAGTCCTGCTCGTCTCTGGCATCCTGGGCCCCCACAATACTATTAACTGAGAGAAATTTTATGAGGCTTCCACTCTCAATTTTGGGAGAAAATAATTTTTATCAACTTTCAGAGCAGCAAATAGCAAATTTAATGGGAAACCAGACCGTGTAGTGTTCACCTTCTGTTGTGTTGTCACTACCTGTGGCTGTAAAACTGATTGACGTGATTCCAAATGGAAAAAGGTATGGGAGTGTGACTATAAAGGGAAAACATTTGACTGTGGATTCAATACATGAGAGGAGGAAGTGCTGAATAAATATACTTCTGCTTAACATTTATTGAAACAAGCTAAGATACTAACACCATTTCAGTTTAAATGCCATGCCTCTTTTTATGCTACCTTACAAAGAGCTGAGATTTACTTTATCATTCTCTTATGGAAAGTCAGCTTGCAGAGGCCAGTAGTGAAAGCGTCTCTCCTTTATGACCATGGTACCCGCTGGTAGTGGAATGCCTTCAAGCACCCCTTTTTCCTAACTCCCATGAGTTCCTTACAGAAGAGGGGACTGACAGAAAAGAAGGGTCACATTCCCTATATTGCAAAACTAGTCAATTACAGAGCAGGTGTCACCCCAGGGATGCCTGATTCTGAAGTGTAGGCTTTTGACCCCTGCCTGGCAAAGAAAGGGTAAGCATTTCAATGTTTGCTAATATCACTCAGGTTAAAGAGTGAAAACCAGAAAAATACAAAATTACTGTGGGCAAAGTTAATAATATTATTATTGCTCTAATAAAATCAAATATATAATGACGTAATTTACTCGTGGTCACATAGCTAGTAAGGAGAGGAGCCAAAGTTCAAAACTGTGTCTGTGTGACAGCAAAACCTACATATTTGAGCACTATTCTATAGCATAGACTGCCTGACATCGCTGAAACTCCCATGGTTTCTTTCTGAGCTAGGTTCTTAGAATTATTTGTTTCTCTCTGTCTCTCTCTCTGTGTATTCAAATGGCTGCATTCATATTAAAATACACCAAAGTTGTATTCATAACGTACTTAACATTTCACGCTGCTTTTTTTCTTCTAGCATTCTCTCATAAGTTTTTTTTCTATATTTCCCTTCAATTGCCATAATTATATTTCATTTTATTCATGCATAACATTCTATACAGTAATATTCTAAAACTGAAAAAGGCATTCTTCTATGATTTGACATTTCATTTAACTTGCATTCAATTTTTATCTGACATAAACAACTCTACGATAAATTTGTAAGTATATATAACTTTTTTGTTATCAAATTATTTTCCAAGCTAAATTTTCAGAAGAGGGAGTCTTAAGTTAAAATATGTGAACATTTGTATGCTTTCTTGTACATAATACCAAATGCTTTATTGAAATCTCACCACAACTACTAACATAAAAGAAAATTATAAATAAAACAACTATTGAGGGTTTTTTTTGTTCACAGTTTTATATATATATTTTATATATATATATTATATATATATATATGTGTATAATATATATATATATATATATACATATATATATAAATTTTTATTTATTTATTTTTCTGTGATCGGTACTGGAAAGCATATGGCTTGAGTGTGCATCCAGGAGAAATGATGGGTAGACAGAGTTCTGAATGAGATCGAAGGTGTGCCACCATAAAACTGCCTTTTGGGATATTGATTCTAAGCTGGTTATTAAGACACAAAAGATTTAGAAAGAACATTGGACCCTCCCCCTTTCCTGCCCTAGAGATTCAGACGGAAAGACAAGGTCCTGGGGAAGGAAATCTCAGCATGTTCACCTCCACCTGATTTGAATTAAGCTCAGTAGACCGGAAGGCTCCCAGCCGGGGCCTGTTAACTAGATCACCCGCCTGTCCCACTGTTGCTGGGCTGCCCGGCAAGGACTAACCTGCCACGTGCGCTCTGCTCTTCCTCAGCGACCTGGGAACTGCCTCGTTCCTTTGCAATCTCCGGCCCCTACCCCTTTTCTTCCCTGTCCTTAATGACATACAAACCTCACCTGCCCAGTGCGTTTTGGGGGGCTCTCATATCTTATGACATCCCCCGGCATGCACCTCTATAATACACTTTGACCATTTTCCCCTGTCAGCCTGTCTCTGTTAATATGGTTATGAGCTCAGCTAGACTTCGAAGGCGGGAGGAAGAATATATAGCGTTTCAGCCCCACAGTTCTCATGACCGCTGTGTGCCCTGAGCCCAAGCCGCACACATAAATAGCCTGCCAAGCCTGTCCTGTAATGAGAGGCCTCCGAAGAGCACACCTAGCTGACCCTGAAGTCAACAGGGAACAGTCCACGTTGGGCTCATTAGCATTATGCCACAACCAATAGAGCTAATTTTCCAACTAATGCCTCATAGCAGGCACTTAATAAATTCTTGTTTCCCACCTAAGCTCTTTTGCTCAGTCCCATTATGCCCACACTCTCGCCTGCTCCTCAGAGTCCTCGGTAAACTCAAACCACAAATCTTACAAACACATTTTCATTTTCCCCAGGAGCTTCACAAAGACTGTTAAAGATTGTTTTATTCTGGAGGCCATATAATAGATTTTATTTTACCAACACTTACCAAGCCATTATTCCTATGGTTCTGTGACCTTTTTTCATATCTTCCTAACTCATCTCTCTTGAATTTCTGAATTTCGAACTGATCCTGGGTACTACAAACTCGGACACTATTTTAATTAATGAGCATATCATATAACATGCACTTCATATACTTCAACAACTGAGTTCGCCTATCATTCTTACAAGGGTTATTTTCTTGGGTAAGAGTATTTCCCTTTTTCTTAGTTGAGGCTTTGCAGCTTTGGGAGCACAAAGAACTTCTTTCTTGACTAGACCTTGACCTCTGAGAAGGCTGATGGTCAGAGTATTGAAAGGATACTGCCTGCAGCCAGCTATTTAGAAAACAACCAGTGAGGGAAGGGCCTGAGCTGGAAAACTGAAGAGACTGCACATAACCTTTGAGATACTGTGGAGAATCCCCGAAATAACGGAGGTGTTTTTGCAGAAGGCTGAGTTCCTACATTATGGGGGGTGAGTTCAGAAGCCAGGTAAAAATTGTGCTTATTGCTGAGAGCCTGGCCCTAAACTCATGAGGCCTCAGGAAACTCTTGTGAAATACAGACATAGATGTAATAGAATTGTGGATGTTCATACGTAGACATTGATATAAATGGGATCAATATTGTTGTAGATATAAGTATACATCTGAGCATAAGCTGACATCCAATCTCTGCTTCTAAACTTGTATGGACTTATTCATCAAATGGAAACTATGATTGCTTTTATGATAATTGGAAATCAAATAAATATTTTTGTTGTTTTTGATAGATTAGCTGAACATAAACAGTATTTAATTTATAATGCATTGATACTTTTTAATAGTTATCTGACAACCCACCTATGATTTGAAACGATATTCTCAGACCAAACAATCTGATTCCAAGGCTAGTTTATATTCTATTCCTACAAGGAAGAAAGCAAGGTAAGAATTTCAATACAGAAACTTCCACAGCATTCTGATTCTATAACATAAACTCTCAATTACCCACAGATTAGGCAGGTCATAAATTATGACAACTTGAGGCTTAATCTACTTCCACTGAATTCCAGTCTTCTTCAGTTATTTTTTTTCACTTCCAAGGGCCATCTCATGAGACAATATTCTGTAAAATATCATTTTTTAAGCCTTATTAAAAGTCTATAGAATATTTTTCAAAGCATTATATTATACGTGTATAATATGTTTAGCTTATTCACTGCCATAATCTTTTTTATTATAACTTTTATAAGTGTTGCACCTGTAACTAGTTTTTATAGGTCTAGCATTTGCTGCCACTATCTTCAGTGCATAAAACAATAGTCTCCAACTTTTATATATTTTTTAAAATTGTTATTAAATTTACTAGGGTGACATTGGTTAGTAAAATTATATAGGTTTCAGGTGTACAATTCTATAATACATCATCTATATATCACATTGTGTGCTCACCACCCAGAGCCAATTCACTTTCCATCACCATATATTTGACCCCTTTTCCATCTTTTACCGTCCCCCGCCCTCTTTAGAGTAAACATATGAGAGGGCCAATGTTAAATTTTGCTTCCCTATAATGATGCTGAGGAGATAGCACTTATTAATGTGCTGTGAACTAAAGTAAAAACAAGAGTTTTTAAAAAGACATTGCTTGTTTTGATCCAGGATCATATACTTTGATCTGTCCTTACTTTCATGATGATTCTAAAAGGAAATTTCAGATACACTCAGGTAACATTATTTGCATAAAAGACACAGGACTCCCAACTGAGAGAGATGTCATTCCCCTTAAAA
>NW_017731351.1:1493630-1494578 GCF_001890085.2 Hipposideros armiger
CTCTCTCCCTCTCTCCCTCTCTCCCTCTCTCTCTCCACATTTGGCACCTCTGATTCACATCACTCCTTTTTGTTTTCCTCTAAAGAATCTTACAATGTGCCAGTTTTGTGTATTTACAATGCAATTTCATTAACAGTTCTTTTTAACACTTATATTTGTGATATTTAGTATAGAATATGGATGGGCATTAACTTTTTTTAGAGTATTGAAACTTTCTTCAAATTCTAGATGTATTTAAATATGTCAAAAATCAATTTCTAATTCATATGGCAAAACATAAACAATAACTTTCCAAATGAGAATTACATAATTGCAAAATGTTTTCTATTCATATTTTCCACTGTAATTTTTGCTTACTACAGAGTAGACATTGGGTAACCTAGTTTTAATGGCTGATGGAGCAAATGTATAAATAAAAAGTTGCTTAGAAATCAATTAATATTTTTGCCAGATTAAAATTTACTCCTTATCTGCAAAATAATCATGATTCTGATGTTATAAGCTCATTCAACAAAATCTATCATAGTGATGTGATCACATTTAGCCTCACTGTATATAATTATGTAAAAGATGCCTAATTTAGTTACATACACTTTGGCATTCATTACTCAAGCAATGAAAGGAATTCAGGTGAAAATTTCACCACAATATGGTTTTATGTGCTTTACAATAATGGATTCATGGTGCAAAACTGTCGCTTTTTTATCTCTTCAGAAATGCTGCTTTATCTGCATATAAATTACTGAAATCATCGCTTAGAATGGTAACTTAGTGAGCTCCTCCTGTGCTGCACAGAAGTCACGTGGGTTGTGATCCTGCCCTTGGTACCGTACAGAGATCTCCTCCTTTTCACCTGGCTCTCGATGGGCACCTGAGAGCTGGCTTCCTACACTGCACCTTCCGTCTTAAGAAACAGTCTGGGAAAGGAATGGCTCAAGTGATCCCTGA
>NW_017731351.1:1496108-1497062 GCF_001890085.2 Hipposideros armiger
GCCCCTTTGTCTCTGTCATCCTGGGGACTGTCAAATGCCAAGCCCCTCTGGCTCAGAGCTTGGTGATTTGGGAGTCAGGTCGTCATGTGGCAGCCATAAAGGCTGGGGCACTAGATATAGGATGTAAACCCTTTGGTTCTCAGGGCAAAACAGGGAGCCGGAGGTTCCCTCTCAATAGTAAGTTCCTGTGCCGGGGGTGGGGTGTATGGTGTGAACGTGTCTCAGATATTCCTACTCCTTCCCATGTAGGTATTTTCTCAGTCACCTGATGTTCAGGAGTGTCGTGATTCATTTCGGGATTGGTCTCAGAGGCAACTGACCTGTGTGTAGCTATTTATTTGGTTCATCTGTGGGAGAAGGGAAACTAGGAGCTTCCTTGTCTGCCATCTTGCTGATGTCCTATAACTTTCTTCAATTATACAATCTTCCAAGGCCTTGGTTCCACAGGCCCACTGATCATATTTTTCATCAAAAATATCATAAGCAGCCTCCTAGAAAAATTTCCAATGGAGGGTTCTTTCCAAAAATGTACAGGTAGTGCCAATTGCCAGTAAATTTTCTCTATTATTGAACAAAATTATTATTTCCTTCTTGAGTAGTATCATTGCCAATTTCCTTGTCTATTTCACATTGCAAAGTTACCAGAACTTACTTTGCTCATACCACAATCTTGTGAACAAAAATTTTTGCCAATGCTTTTTAAATCTGTGCATTCAAGTGTTTTATCAGTTCTGAAAATTCCTAGTCATTATTCTTAAAAGGATTGCTTCTCCGCTTCTCTCTATTCTTTCTTTCTGAAACCCTGATTAGATCTTCTCAGTGTAGTCTTTTTTCTGAATTTTCTCCCACATTCTCCATAAGCTGTTCTATCTGCTCTGAATTTTGAATAATTCCTGAAGATATATTTTTTCAACTATTCTCTATTCAGCTAAGCAGAATCCCTGTAAATGTGCA
>NW_017731351.1:1500112-1501149 GCF_001890085.2 Hipposideros armiger
TTCCTTTTGCTGCCTATTTCTCTTCCAACACTTTTAATCCATCCTAAAGGCTGAGAGGGTTAAGTTCTTAACTTGAAATAATTCAGAGAGAAAATGTCATTGAAATATAAAAAGGAAATATCTCGCATCATTCAGAGCATTTTCATGGCCATGTAAATTCTCTTCAACCAAAAAACATCTTTTAATATTTTAATTAGGATACTGTATTCTATGAAAGGAACACCTGGTTTCAGAAATGCAAATGATGGTATGCTACGAAACAGGGATGCAGAATCAAAAAGGTAACGTGCAGTTCAGCAACCAGCAATGAAGAGAAAGAATGCGAGGAAGGATCAAGGAAATCACCCGATGTTTGAAGTGAAATTATACTAGCATTTTTCAAATTTAGCAATCTGACAGGGTTAAGAACACTTTCAGTACACTGTACTTTAACATGCAATACTTATCTTTGGCTAATAGACTTGAAATCAATCGAACTGTGTGTATTTATGGACAGGAGCTGGAAGCAGTTACTGACCCTGTATACTAGTTCCCGCTCCAGCCCCAGCTGGCTGAGGAGGGGAGCAGTGAGTGGCACTCCCTCAGTTACTCTCAAGGCTCCCTTCTGCCCCCTGCCCCTTTCGCTCATTGCTGCAATACAAAGAAGACATTAATTGCAGACTATGCTATGAAATATAACTGAATCTTACAGTTTTTTCGTTTTAAATGTGAGGTAACAGTCTTTGAAAGGTTAAACTGCTTGGGTAAGTGACAGAGCTGGGACTGAAACCCAGGTCTATACTCAATGCCTCTGCTCTCAACAACTAGACTGCATGGCCTTGAGCCCGCCCGTACACTTAGGACTTCCTCAGTCGCACAGGAAAATTCGGGCCACGTCTTCTTTTTTATTTTTTAATTAAATTTTTACTGTTTCTTTGCTGCTAACAAGAAAGGTAACCTGTCTAGAAGCACAACTTCAAAAGAACCACGAGTTTCTTTCTCAATCAGGAGAATAACTGTGAGACCCCATCTTTTAGGACAGAAGTCTTAGAGGTAAC
>NW_017731351.1:1501406-1504075 GCF_001890085.2 Hipposideros armiger
ATATTGATGCAGTGTAGACATAGAATTTGCATTGATTAAATATAAAGAAGGTGGGAGAAGGATAATAGCTCCAAGTTCAATACAATAGACCTATTTACAGAAATGAAAAAGTCAAGAGGAATAGCACATTTTGGGAAATACTGAGGGAGGCAATGAATGGATTTGTTTTTTAACCTGCCAAGTTTCAGTTCCTTGTAGGATATCCAAGGCAGAGTGTCAAGGAGACTGAATTGCAGGTCTAGAGATACAATTTCAGGATTCATTTGTGCTTACAGCGTGGGAATAGATGAGATTCCTACCAAAAAAAAAAAATCCCATAGAAACGGTAGGTTTAAAGACAGAAGGAAGTTATCTGAGGAATGGACCTAGGGGACAATGTCTGTTAAAGGATATTAAACTATGATAATGTAAATCAATGTGATTCCCATTTTTGCTGGCCAGCACTTGCCAATGAAATTGTAGTTTTATTGATATTCAACTCAGTGTGAGACAATTCAATGAGGTTTCCAATTTTATTGAGAATTTCACAGTCTGTGCAATGTCCCACAGGTGATGAAACGTATTGGAATACAATTCTACGATACTAATGGGGTAACTTTTATTTTCTTCTAACTCGATCACAATAAATAAATTCAAGCACTTATGTAGCATAATATGGAAGCATAGAAACTTAGAAATGCCAAGCAAATTGTTGTCCATTGGACATATTCTTACCTAAATGGCAACAATTTTTTTTATTGATCTGGTAAGCTATCATTTATCCTTATTTCCTTAAGATAGACCCAATTTGTTTGCTTTATCTTAGCCTAAGCAAAGAGAATTGAGCTGGGTGACCATATTCCTTTCATGAATAAAAGAATTGTTAAGAGATTGCTATTCTGTCATATCACTGAAGGTAGAGGAAAAACTCATACATGAATGAAAATGGTACTTAATAATAATAGCAACAACAGCATGAGCTATAATTCCTCAATATAGGGGTTTCGATAAAAAGAGCTTGCAGGAGCAGTACAATTCTTCCCCTGAGTGTTCTTCTCCACTACGATGTCTGTGTATGTGCNAGGAGGTAGAAGAAAAAGGGGCATCCTGGAGCCATAAGAAGTAAACAAAGGAGGTGACTGGAGAGCTGCACAGCCCAAGACAGAAAACTGTTCCTGAAATGGACTCCTGCTACCAACAGAGCTGAGCCCCACAGCTCTACTTGTCTGCAGATCTGCGGCCACGCTGTTCCTTCATCAACAAAATCCTTTATGTCCAAGCCCACACACACTATCCAGGCCCCACTGGCTGAGAAGGGCAAGGAAGACTAGAATGTGACAGTGAACGCATGCCTTTTAGATCAGAAAGAGATGCACTCAGGTACGGGATTAACTCTGTACACGTTTAACAAGGGAATGATGCATCATCTCACATTTCAAGTTCAAAGTCTGAATTGCTTTCTCTCAGGACCACTGTTGGGCTCCGTGGTTCAGCTCTATATTGATTTCTGGATGAGTTATTAAGAAAAAAACAACTGACTTACAAACAACTTATTCGTCAATATGGCAATGCCCTGTGTGCCGCGTATAGTGTACGAGACTGGACAGTTTAATAAGCTTTATCTGCTCTTTGGGATTACATAAACCTCGGCAAAATACTTAGCACCCTGGAAACTCACACTCAGTTATTTGTAAAATAAGGATAACAATCCTCATCTCATAATATTTTGTTTGGTAAAGGTTAATTTAGATGAATATAGAGAAAGTCCTTTGCACAACACTTGGTATATATTATAAAAGGGCACAAGGGCTGCTGCTAACAGTAGTGGTAGTGCTAATAGCTAGTAGTACCGTGTTCAGTATATAATAAGGAAAAACCATATAGCATATTCTGCGATTCAAGCGTCTTTCCCAACAGTGAGAGATAAGATATGTATAAACGAAAATAGGCTTAATTCACATGGCATTAGTTATTGAAGTCTTCAAACTGAACACATCCTCAAGTGAAAAAGGCCAGAGAAAAGATTACATCCTGGGTATTGCTCAGCATGAGGGGAGGTAAACAAAACAGGTCACATATGTAGGAGGTCAGCCTACATTTTACACGCAACAGAGGTCTAGAAGGACGAAGGTAGACAGAAGGTATTAAACAGAGTCAGAATAACATAGCCAAAGACAAAAAAAGGCGAAGATGTAAGAGAAAAGGGCCTATGGTTTTAAAAGCAGCAAGTGATTACATCTGTACATAGCATATATCATAAGGAATATTTTTGTGTATTTGAAATAAAAAGGACTATCTGTGCTATGAAAACTAGAAGCTAGGTAGAATATGGTAAACTCTGAAAGAAGATATTTTACTGTAGTTCATATGAAATTAACTTTCCTTAGTAGTTAATTTACTACAATAGAATTTATCACAAAAACAGAAAAATAAATGTTTCATAACAGGAGAATGCATAAATGCAGTAGACTATATCTATCACTGACAGTTGGGCAGCCATTAATGGACTGCTTTTTCATAATTAATAACATGGGGAAATTTTCAATAACAATGTAACACGAAAATGCAAGATTAAAATGCATACATGTATGCATGTGTATGCATACATATGTATATATACATATATTGAAATACAATACTCAATGCACACATATATGATCATACATACACACATTTGTGTATGTGCACAC
>NW_017731351.1:1507580-1575845 GCF_001890085.2 Hipposideros armiger
GTGTGAAGTGCTATTTATTAATAAGAATGAAAGCAGCAGGCCTAAGGCAGTATAACCTATTAGTTTATGCTTGTTTTAAGTAAATTTCAGATGAGTTAAGATTAGGAATCATATTTGTCTCTCATCTCTAAAAGCGAGGATTCAGGGTTGTTGGCTGAGCCCTGGGTTAGTGGTGGGTGAGGTGCTTGTGCTCCTGGGATGCTCTCTCACAAATAGTCATCCTGACACCAGCCACCTAGTGCTTCTATCTGCACCACCTCAGTGTTCTTGCCTGCAAAATCAAACATGATCTTAAACTATCGCCAAATTAATATTCTCTCTCAGTCTAAATTTCATCGTGGAACATTAGAGTCTCAATCCTTTAAGTGTATCCTTATAGTGCCAATAGCCCTGCATTTGTATATGCTAAGAAGGCCAATGAATTAAAGAATGCAGTGCTCTTGGGAAGTAAGTGGACTGGGATTTATCAATTATATTCATCCAAACACCAATACAAAACTCATCCACAGGATTCACTGAGGGAACAGCCTGAGCAAGCCCAGCAAGTATATCGCTTGCATTTCTGGATTGTGTTCTGTGCACCCAAGGACCAACGTGAAGGTCAGGACAAGTGTTCACTGAAGAGTTGAGTTTGATTTTTCAACATAATGTGGGACAACCATGTAAGCAGGTGTCGAATGTGATTTTCTCGATTTTGCTCAAGGTTTTCATTTCTCAAACTGCACGGCCGACACTGGGATTGGAAAACCTTGAAAAAGAAACCTCCTTTAGCATCCTATAAACATGGCTTGGGTAACGCTGGGCCGATGAGCTGTGTACAGATAGCATGGGCATACTGCCACCAGAGGTTTGCAACCACAGTAAAGCTCTACGTCAACGTCAAAATAAAAGCACCTTCATACACAAGGAGTCAGTACTAAATCTGTAGCATTTTTACCTGATCCATCTGAGCCCTGAATCTGAATTATTATCATTTTGTTTTATTTTATTTTACTGTTAAGAGATTCATTTACAAGCAAAATGCCCACTATAATGCCACTATTACTAAAACTGCCAGCTGTTCTAAACATAACAAAAATAAAGAACTGATATTTAAAAAATGAAACTTTAGGTACTCTGGTCTTAACATAAAGAGTACTTGAGTAGATTTGAACTTTCCCCCATTGATTTCATTTTTTTTTTTGGTCATAGTTTGTCTTAGAACAAGAATTGTCTGCTTCAATCAGACATTCTGTGCCAAATGGTAACTGGGAACCTATTTCCTATTGTGAGAAAAGGGGAAAGATTAGGAGGCTTTACACATTAATCCCAAATCCCAGAGGTTCATTTATTATGAAGCTGATGAAGTTTAACCTTCAGAGCCCTTCACTCGCATGAGCCCCTTTCAAGGTCTTGGGAGGAAGCTTAGTAATAAATGTTTGTAACAGTAGTACATGTAGGATAATTTTGTCTTCTTTCAGTTAAAGAGGACCCCTCCCACATAGTATAAGCTGCAGCTGCTGCAAAACTTAGATCTACTTTAGTGAAACACTCAAGTTATTTCCTAAATTCAGATGACACTCAGAAAACTCTTAGATAAGTATGCTTGGATGCAAAGTGATTAAAACATTGTTTCCCGATTGGCAAATAATTGATATGGCTAGTACAAAGAGTTGCTTTTGTCTATAGTAACATCTTTGTCACTATAGTATGTTTATAATTTACTTGTTTTCTTTGTTTAGTTTCTTCCTATAACATTTTCTTCATTCTAGGGGGTCTCGTATAAATCTAGGTTCAAACAAGGGTAAACTTTGAAAGGCAGTCTGAAAACACCTTTAGGACGAGAACATGGACAGAGGAAGGTCTACAGTAGCATGATGTTGGCTCTTAGAGCCAGAAATATCCCCAGTACATGACTGCCTCATGCTGCTGTTTTGAAAATATCTATGTATAATTATCCTCTTGCATTCATGGTATTTGAAATGTAACCTAAGCACTTTCATACACCTTGTTTCCTCAAAATGGTTGCATTTTATTTTCCACATGTGAAGATGAAATTTCCTATGCAAACATCAGATAGAAATGTATTGAGAGTTACACGTATTCTATGAAATATAAGTATTTAAAAACCAAGGGTGCGCTATTGGGAACACTGAAATGGAGAGAAATTTGCTTAATTTCACTACTTTACAGTTACATATGAACCTCTATTGCACCACTGAATAACAACACAGACAATAATAACAATAATATAATAACTAATGTTTATTATTTCTGAGTATTCTACTAAATCTCCTCAAGCTGTATCTCATTTAACCTTTTGAACAATCCAATGAATGTGTATTATCATAGCCATTTTACAGATGAGAGAACTAAGAGATTCAGTAATTTGTTCTGGGTGACACAGCTCCTAAGTGACAGAGCCAGAAGTCCACTGCTGTTAATTCAATTTACTCAACGGATATGTATTGAGCATCTACCTTAACACAGGGCATGCCAGGGTATTTTAAGTAAATTGTATAGCATACAATATGCACTACAGAGATTTACTTCTACAGAAGTTTGAACAAGTTCTGTATTTAAAATTGTTACTTTGTAAGGAATAGGTTGATGGAATCCACCATGCATTTCTGGCAAGAGTGTAAACTGACATGGGCCTTCTGACAATATTTAGTGAAATTAAGTATGCAAATACTCAAGATCCAAAATCACATTCTTGGTCATACATAATGGGAACTATGGATTGGTTAGAATGAATGAACACCATGTACATACAACTATATAAATACATTTAAAACCTACTGTTGAGTGAAACAAGAAAGAGGGTAATACTACAGCAAAAATATTACTTATATAATAACATGTATTTAAGAAAAAAAAAGATAAGGATAGTAACATGAAAAATACTGGACATGTTTCAAGGATGCATGCAGATTCAAAGTACTAAATTGACCTCTTTGGATGGTTACTAAAGAAGGGATAAAATACAGGAATTGGGATAAAATAAAATTATACAAGGAAGAAATTTTACATGGAGTTATGATGACAATGTTTCACAAATTAAGAAATATTATTAATTCTAATAATTGACCTGAAATCCTAAAGAACAAAGTAACCAGATTACCATGTTCCCCTCCAAGATTTCTGATTCAGTGTTCTGATTCGGGCTGGCTTTGCTTGAGATCAAACACTGCTTAAAGGTCAAAATGCAACGGAACAGAAGATTCAGCATTGCATTTACAGAGCTATCAATCACCAAAGACAGTCCCCTCCAGTCACTGGCAATCATTGATCTCATTTTATTAGATTATTTATTCAAGTAAGAAACATTTAATTAAATTCTCACTTGAATAGCTAGACGTGATAAAAAACAAACAAACCAACAAAACCCACAAAGGTGTACCCATGGTAAACCAGTGCATTAAAGTATAGCTTGTCTCATAATTTAGTTAAAACAGAATTTCTCAAAATGTGATTTTCCCTAAAATAGGCTTCCTTGAGAGGTATCCTGTAGTATTAATATCTGATATATATGTCTGTCTGCCTGTGTCTCTCTCTCTCTCTTTTTCTCTTTCTCTTTTTCCCTGTCTCTGTTTCTCCATATATACGAATAGATGATAGAGATGATAGAGAGGGAGATAGAGAGATAGAGAAAGAGATAGAAAGATAGAGATGGAGAGATAGAGAAATAGAGAGAGGGAGACAGAGAGGTTCTTAATAAAAATATAATCTTAAAAATTTTTGATCACCTTCCATTATGAATAATTACTGATTATATAAAATGTTTACAATTGCTATATGTCAGCTATTGCTGTATGTTGTATTGATTCACATGAGATATTTAATCCTCACATTACTCAAATTGATTCTATTTTTTCCCACAGATTTTCCTCATAGATGATGTGTAGTATATTTAAAAACTTATATTTTAGAAGTTGACTATATAGTTCCATGAACCAAGAGCTAAAATCACCTCAGATTGGCCATGCAGCCCATTCTTTCCTGTATACGGTTTCTTTAATTCCTTTGTTCCTATGTTGTTTTGACAAGATTGCCTATCCCCTTTACATTGCCCAATGCAATACCACTTTCATCACTGTCACATTCACGCTACATTATATGTTTCTGTTTACTTATCTTTTTCACTGGACTGTAAAGTCCTCTGAGATGGAGACTGTTCCATATCTGTCTTATTAGGAAACACAAGAGGCTGGGCTCTTGTCTACACATTTGTGGCAGGAATAAGGAGGGAGTGGGACTGGGATCTCAGATGCACTAACACTTGGGAGTTTTAATTGGAGGTCATCTCTAACACATATCTGAACAAGTAGCTAGGGAGGCAGAGGGGCAAAAAAATGACCTCACCTTTGTTTTCTTCACTTGGGGATATTGGAATAAGCAAAACATTATATATTTATAGAAGTCTATTAGTAAAAGACACATTTCAGTAGCAGCACTTCCCTTCAAATTGGTTTTTTTAGATGCAAATTATCAGGGGCTGCCAGTTCATATTATCAGTAGCTGAATATGAGCGCTTGGTCCATTTGCTCTCGCTCTTGGAATGAAAATACTTTTCAGGTATGAAAACCCTATTTCCCAAAGCCCAAGTGAATTGGTTGGGTGGAAGAGATAACCCTGCAGCTGCTAAGTCAGTGGTAATGCAGCCATCAACCCTCTCAAAATGCAAGCTAGAATAAAAAGCTGCAAATGTAAAGGGGAATATCCAGCCAGGCTTCATGAAACAAAATTCCTACCGTAATAATACTCCAACCCAGTTTTCTGTTGGGTACTTGGCACTATGAAGAGGGCCAATTCGCTTCCTGCTAAGAAAGGCATCACGGATACAGCTAGATGATCGCTTGTGTGAGTCACCTTCAGGACAAACACTTACGTGCATCCTTGAAAGATGGAGGGAAGACATGTGGTGGGTCAGCAAAGAGTGGGCAGCTGGTCGAACCTCTGGTCTGGAACTACATAAAAGCTCAGCAGTGCTTCCTAAATGTGGAGTGTCATTAAATTGGCATTTAATTGAACACTATAAACAATGTCACTAGTACAACCATGTTGCTAACGATTAACTCTGAAATAATCAGATGCGGTTATCTGTCTTCTGGTGGCTTCTTAAGATGTCACTTACCCAAAGGCTTTCTTGGAGGCAATAAAGAAGATACCAATGCTATAGAAGGAAAAAACAATCTATCTGTATAAAATAATAACATTACTTCCTGTTTGGCTCATTTACAACTGCATCCATATAAGACCTGTCTATAAATCAATGTGTACAGAGTCTACCTAATTTCATTTTTTAAAATCTTGCTAAATCAGTGTTTATTTTATTTTTTTAATTTAAGTATAGTCAGTATATATTATATTAGTCACAGATATATAATATAGTGATATGACATTTATACACCTTATAATGTGATCACCACATTAAGTCTAGTGTTTAAATCAAAAATAAAATTCAAAGACATTAGAGATTTTGCAATCTTTTGCTTTGAATTTGACTTACTTTTGGTAAAAAATGCATTGATGCTTTGGGATACCCGTTAAGTTTTAAGAAATCCTGAAATGGCAGCTACAGACCTTCTGTATCTCTGCCTGCAATGCCTACTGCCTCATCACACACAACCTCTTGTGTAACTGCCAACCCTGAGAGCATGTGTTTCTCCCCAGATATATATGTACTTGCATTAAACTCTTTGGCTTTATATATGTTTGTATATATGTTGTCTAATGGGATGTACATGTGGAATTTTGATGGCCCAGATTTTGACCAAAACACAAAGCACTATTGAAAGGAAAAGTTTCAATCCATATGGACATGGATATGTGAGCAAGAGGAAAGCATGTCGAGTCAGAGGTGAAATCCAAGGACAGTGGAGCTAAACGCACAGGAAAGGTGGTGTGAAGACAGGCAGGATATCTCATGTTCAGAAGCATTTCTGAGCGAGTGGGAAACACACTGTAGACATGTAAGACCGGCCGAATGTCACTGAAGAGCTGGATCAGGGACATTTCTGATTCAGGGAGACACAAGAATCAGCTTAATATATCAGGTACCCTCCGGGTTATGTCAGGAGAAAGCTAGGATGTATGTCTAGGAAACCACCTAAAATCGATGTCATGTGTCCTCTTTATCCAAGAGAACTCAGGATGTTTTCTGTGAAGTAAGGTAAAATCACTTTCAATCGATCGAATACCTATGATCACTTACTTGGTGCCAGGAACTGGGCTCAGGACCAGAGAGCCAATCATGACCAAGATGTGGACATTGACCTCAAGAAGCTTATGCTCTGGGTCGGCTGAGTGGCGTGATGGTTAACAGCTGGCTTGCAACACCAGAGGGCCCCGGTTCAGATCCCACATATGAGGGCCAGTGACACTGCCCTCTACAGCTAAGATGCTGAACAACAGCTCAACCTGGAGCTGGGCTGCCGTGAGTCACCGGCAACGGCGTAGGCTGCAGCCCCTGTGGCAGTGGGTTGCCATGGGCTACCGTGTGTAGCCAGCAGCCAGCGTGAGCGGCCAGCAGCCGCAGTGAGCGGCCGTCCAGAAGCCGGCGACTGATGTGCCTCGCCCGGGAAGAGCGCAATGATGGTGCCAACTTGGGCCAGTGAAGCAATGTCCTCCACAACTAGACTGAAGAACAAAAGGACAGTAACTTGTCTGTTCCCCTTCCCCCAATTCCCCAGCGCTGTTCCCATCTCCCCAACTCCCCAATAAAAAATCTTTCAAAAAAAAAAAAAAAGAAGCTTATGCTCTGTTGAAAGAAGCAGGTGATTCCAAGATCTTTTGAACATTTTAAAAGAAAGAAGTGCAGGGTGCTTGGGAGCACAAAGGAGGAATATCTAAATTAGTCTAAAGGGAACAATAAGTCTTCTTACAGGAAATGACATCCACACTGAAACTTGAAGGAGGAATCAGGAATCAGCCGGGCAGCAGGAAAGAGGATAGAGATGAGGGGAGGGACAGTTAGCTCACCCAAGTCCTAGAATCAAGGACACCTGTGCTAAGACAGAAGCCTGGAGAGATAAGGAAAGAGATCTAGGAAGGCCTGGACTTTTTCATTAAGCAAAATAGGGAAGAATTGAAAGATTTTAAATAGAGACACTGCATTTCTGCATTAGAAAGATGGCATTAGCTGGAGGGTGGAGCAAGATTAGGAGACTGGATAAGATGAAAAGTAGGGAAACCAGTTAAAAAGTTGTTGCAGCATTCCAGAGGAGGGATGATGGTGGCAGAGCACAGGGCGTAATAACGGACATGGGAGAAATAGAAGGATTTGTGATATATTTAGAACATAGGAGTAGAAGACCCAAATCTGCTTGGTACCAAAACATTGGTCTGTTGGGAGTGAAGTAAAGGAACCGAACCTGGGAACACCCTGGGTTTCACAATTATTTTGCATAATATTCTATATAGCTTGTGCCCAGTGACTCCGTACATTCAGAGAGGTTTTAAGCTATAAATAAATAGTTAGAAATGTTGTTGAAGTATTAAAATATAATGATACAGTCTAAACAGGACTAAACTCCTCTTTGTGTTCTTGATTTTGGCAGAAGAATTTACATGCAATAAAGAGCCCTCTATTAGGTTGATCTTGACAACGTTCCCCATGTTTCAAATCTTGTCCTAGTAATCATTGTACAATTTCCTCATCTATTTCAAGTCATAAACAACCACTGTCTTACTGGATATGCCTAACAGCCTATAACTAAATCAGAGAAGATTTAGTTGATAAGTTGCTTCAAGCGAAAGATCTGAAAGGCCCTCCTGGCAGCAGAGTGTTATCACGTGGATTGATGATACTGCTGCCCTGCCCAGCTTACCCGAAGAAGCCCCCCTGGCTAGCTCTTCTAGGACTGTATTCTGGCTGGAACCTGGAGGTGAAATCCTCATTTCCCAGTCTGTGATGCCTACACCACAAGTTCTTCTTCCTTTCCCAACTCGCCTCCTTCACCCTTCTGTCCAGCTATAACATCCTTTACCTTTTCATTTATCCACAGGCACCCTGGATCGGACAACTCAGATGCCACTCACCACAGCTTGAATTCTCCAAGATGTATGTATCTCACTCTTACTAAACATGAACCAAGTGTCATGCTTCACATACAGAAAAAAATCCTTACTCTGCAACATTCCATTCCAACAGCCATCTAGAAGCTTCTCGTCTTTACTCTCCCTGGAGGTCTGCTCACCTGACCACTCTACCTCAGTATCTTCTACCCCCTTGTTCCCTGCTATTCTGTAATACAGTTTGTGTTTTCTAAGTGCCAAGAGGAAAACTCACACCAATGAAAAGTCTCTGACGAAGACTCTGCCACTCGCTTCACATCTCTTTCACAACCCTCCATCCTGTTGGACCTTTCGCTACACCAGAGCCATGGAGGATTTCAAGACCATGAGAAGTGGAGCACCTCAGTTCCCTGACGCCAACTATGAAGCCGCCTTCCCATCTCACAAAGCATGATGATTTAGGGCGCAAACTCTGTACCCAAGCTGCCTGAATTCAAAAGCTGGCTTTACTGCCAACTGATTACTATGGGCAAGTTATTTAACCTTGCTAGGTTAAATGTTACAAATGCTAGATAATCAATGCATAAAAACTTCTTACAGTCATGTCTCCCCTAGAGAAGATAATCTCTTGTGAACGTAGTTAGTAAGAAGGAAAACCATCCAAAGGTCAAAGGAAACATACCCCAGAACCTAGGAAACCCTGAGAGCATCTAATAAAGAGAGGAAAGCCTGGTGAGGAGGATGAAGAGCTGATTCATGTATGACATTAACTCCGAGACCAAAGAGAGCACCTCCAGCACACACAGCCCCAATAGAGATAACACATCACTGACTTTGTTCAGAGAAGTTAAAATATGTCTCACGTTTACATAGGGAAGAAAAGAGCCACATGCAGCAGCTCCAGGAGCCAGTGCACAGGGCCCTCTTTCTGGGCAGTTCTGCCCAATTCCCTCTGTGAGATGGGGGACAGATTACACTGGATAGCCTTGCAACATCAGTGGCCAGTTGAGAAAACCCCAGGATTAAGAAGACCTCACTTGAAGGGTATGTCATTTGGGACTTTCAGATGTCATGCAATGTTGCCTACAGAAGGACATTCTGAGGAGGACTATTCTTCTCAAGGTCAAGGTGAAGACACTGTCAGAAGATACTGGTCATGTACAGAGCAAGGCTTTAGTACTTGTACCTGCCAGCCCATGCTCTGGACAGCTAAGGAGACAGAGTATGGTTTTTCTCAGGCTGAGGAAAAAATATCCTTTGGCTATAGGAAAAAATTGGAAAAATAAACTTTCACTACATCAAGTTCTCAGGGGCCAACCTCAGGAAAGTGTATACTACTCATCCATGCCCCATCCTCTCCAAAATAATTTCAGTCACAGTCAGGGACAACCCCCCGAAAGTCAGCCACTCACCAACAAACTATAATGATGGCTATTATTAAGAGTGGTGTGTTTTCTCATTTCCAAAATTTACTTGTATCTTACATTCAGTGAGTTCTTAGTATTTTAGTTAAAACCTCTTCCACGCCCAAAATTTGTTCTGAAATCGATGGTGTCTTAGAATTGAATAAATTCAGTAACTCAGTTAAGTAACCCAAAGAAATTTTGGTGTGAGGCTATCAATTCATATTAATCCCTTCAATGGCTTCATAAGACTTAAACTTGTTTCATGCAACCAAAAATCTATGTCTGGTCTCTAGTCCTCTCTTTGGAGCTGAATTACAACAATCATTGAAAAAAGCAAAAACAAAAAGTAGATCTAAGGATTTACTCATTCCTTCTATTCATTCCATAGCAATCTAAGTCAAGCTTATCCTATCCCACTAAGTCAAAGTTCTCGTCACGGAGCTTTGTTAACTGCTTGCTCTGCAAAGAAAAATATTGTGCTAATGAAACTCTGTCTTTGGAGTCAGATGATACAGATTTAAATTCTTGTTCAATCAAATAGCTCTGTGATCTTAAGAAAGTACTTGAACTCCCTGTGTCTCAGTTTCTGCTTGTGTAAAACAGAATAAAAACAGAACCTACCATAGTATTGATGTAAGGGTCCAGCTAATTAATACATGGAAAAGTACTTAAAACAATGTCTGGTCCATATATGTTTTGATACCATTAAGTGCACTGATTCTGTATTAACCATTCTACTAAAGGCATTGTGAGTGCATTCCATAGAAAATAATTTTTTTTAAATCTTCCTCATAATTTATTTGATTTTTTAAATTTACTGCAACACATTTTTTTCCACTAATTATATTCAGTTATTAGAGCTGTGAAATTTAAAAATGTATTTCCATATAAACATCTGAACTTTTATGACTTTTTATGTTATTCTTTGATTAGTTAGATTTATATAATGATCTGGGGGGAAAAAAGGAAATTTCCAAAGACTCCAATAATGAGAGACTGGAGATGATTCAGTAATAATCCATAAAAAAATTGGTTACCAACTACCGATTCCCGAAAAAAGGTTATTTGCTGAATCTAGAGGCGGTGTCCAAACAAAGCGTCAGCAACAGCAACAAAACTTACAAGTCAAATCCGTGTTTGGCAGAAAAGAACCATTTACGAACTATAAACTAGGACTTAATCGCATGTTTACATAACTGATGGCAGGCTGAAAACAAACAGAACTGCATTACCATACCACAAAAGTTCAACCCACCTGTTTCATTTGGCTTCATCTTTGGGCTGCACTTGATTTGATACTGGGCTATAATGAGCGCTTAAGGATTATTTTGGAAATATGAAACAATTAGAAAGGTTTAAGTGGCTTACAATATTGTAAGAAATAATTACTATGTACGATAAACTTTTTATGACAATGAATTTTGTGACTTAAAGTAGCGTGCTCCTCTAAAATATACATCTTGTAAAAGAAAACAAAATATCTTTCAATGCAATACATGAGCACAAAAAATGCCCTTTTATTTAAAGATTGTTAATGCTGCTTTTTTATTTTATCTCTGTCCTTTTGTCTTATCATTCGCAGACACTCCTGACAGAGTTTGCCCTGGTAATAGCTGACTGTTCTTTTCGATATAATCACTCCTTTCTCCTATGGACAGGCCAATATCTTTTGTGATTAGCAAGGGACAGCCCTGTCTATCCCGATTAGTCATGGATACTTAGCAGTTCACTACACGCATCACCACTAATTGCAGCAAAAGTATTCATCTGGCCTCCTTTCCCTGTTTTATGTTTTCTTCCCAAACAAAGCAGGCAAGTAAGTCTATCCTACGAGGTATGCTAGAATTGGTAAAATGTGTCATTCTTCCTCGTTACTATCGTTTCAAAAAACTTTTACTTTGATTTATCTTAGGTGCTTTGCATGAAAATCAGGTCTTGTAAATTTAGAAATTTGTGCAGTTCCTAAATTTAAACAGAGTGCATTATTTTTTTTAAGATATTAGCTAGAGCAATGATAAATTAAGAAACACCTTGTCATGGGTGGAGATGTATGTTCAAGTAAGTGTTTCAGAATTTTTAGTATAGATTTGTGTCTAAAGTCTTAGTTGTCTATTAAATATTTACAATGAAACTAAGAACTAGCGTGCAAATTAAAATTATTGAAGATACTTAACAATGATAACAAATGATTTTAAATCAAATACTTATGATAACTCTTGGAGAATAATGTTCTATAAAGCTGAACTGTGTTCATTTTCAGTTACTTTAATTACATTTCTTGCCAAATATTCTTTATAGAATAACAATGATAATTATTAAACTTAAAATCTTAATTCAGGAATAAATACAGCATAGGGAATATACATGATGTTCTTTGAAGAATTGCTCAATCAATATTATCAATATCATTCTCTCAATTTCTATCTCTATTTCCTATCATATGAACAAATAAAACTGAAAGTGAATAATGACTCTGGCACATGAATTAAATGTTGGAAGCTCAGAATGGAACATTTTATCACTACATCTGAAAATAAGAAAGTAACAAAAGGATAAGGTCAGGACCATGACCTTCACTAAAGTCGACTCCACATAATAAAATAATTAGCACAAGCAAATGCAGGACAGCCAGTTAATTGCAATGGACGAACTGAGAGCATTTTCATGTCTAAAAGTCAGCCAAAAATCAGGAAGGACATCCTTTGGAATCACTGAATGAAGGGGCCAGGGTTGGGGGTCAGGGTCAGGGGAGTCGGGAAGAATACAGCATCAGCTCAGGGAACCAGCACTTCCTCTCCAGGTGCTTTACCTGGAGGGCCTCATTCTATTCTAGAACCATACTGTGATTAAACTATTGTTAGCCCACGTGATGCATCATCCTCACCCTAATTAAACAGCTCACCTATGGTCACAACTAGGCAATAGTGTAACTAGGCTACATGTTCACTTCTGTGTGAGTCCAAGGTCCTGGTTCCTTTCACTACAGTAGGGTGCCCCCTGCCCAAGGCTAAAAGTCAGGCTGGATATAAGCTTGATCAAGGACAACACTGACAGTGACAAGCACAAATAAAGTCAAAGTCAGAACTTAAGCTGTGGAAATCGATTTTAGAAATTAAAAGCAAGTGATGAGGAAAGAAGCACTGAGAAAAACACAAGATTTGGGAATTATTATTTTTTAGAATCCTAAGTTTGCCTGTCCTTACAAAATCAGGTAATCAGAAAAACATTCCTTTCCATATGCAGTGTTTCAAAAAGTTGCAAGGCTTACAACAAGAAGTGATTTTAAACCCTCAAATAATTTTTAATAATCAACAAAAAGAGCAATTCAGTCCTCTGTGAGAAAACATAGAGTTAAATTTAAACACATTCAAATGTGATATAAATAAAACCAAGGAAGAATGAAAACTTTTTCAGTATTCTATGTTGAAAATATCTGGTGGAAAATTCTATAAATGAACAAATACAAATGTTGGGTTGCCAGGGTGATGGGTACCACCTTGTTTGTATGCTCTGTCTTCTTTAGCTACATGAAAAACTCTATTGATTCATTTTTTTCTGTGATGGGGAAGGAAGAATAGCTTTATAATTAAACCCTAGTTCCAATGACTAAAATCAAATTATTACCTTTTGCATTTTTAAATCATAAAACAAATGGGTACTTAAAAGAAAACCAACCACAACATTTTACTTTAAAGGGCAATTCTAAAAATATATCTACAACCCACAAACACATAAATGACTTCCTGCAAGTCCAAGGAACTATTATCTCTGGCAAGATAAAAACTAATTATATTTAACTACTCTATAATACAGGACTACTATAGTATAGTATGTAAAAGAACGCTTTATAAAACAGGGAACAAGGGACATGGTGAGGGGAGGACTCTATTAGCATAAGATGCAACTGCCGTGGGATGACAAGAATAGAGGGAGAAAAATGACAATATCCACTGAAATTAGTTCATTTCCTTTCCCACTCCATCATGGGATCTTGAAAGGCTTATTGGTCGGTACACAATAATGAAAATAAAAATAGAGTAAGCCGCTTGGGATAATGCCAACCTCACATAGTCTCATAAAGTAACAATTCATAGTTGCATAACACACCAATGACTAGCAAGACACTGCAGAGGCAGTGCTTTCTTTCATGGAGACCGTGGGAATGAGTGTATTCAGTGTGGTTTTGCCACGTTGTAAAACTCTGAGCTTGAATCGTGGGGTTGCATGAATACACTAAGAGAAAGAATTAAATACTGAGTACCAAGGTGGCTTTAAGATCCAGAAAATTATGAATTGAAATCCCAACACTGCTAACCGTTAATCAGCTTTATTGAAGAATAAATTAAGTACAATAATTTGCACCTATCTGAAGAATGCAGCTAGGTAAGTTTTGGTGACTGCACCTCTGAAGCCATCTGCACAATCAAGTCACAGAACATTCTCAACATTTCTAAAAAGAGATCTTGTCCTTTCATAGTCCATCCTTTCTTTTCCTCTGTCCACGTCCACAGGCAACACTGAATCAGCTTTCCAGCATTCTAAATACATTCGCATTGTTTAAAATCGTGGATATATGGAATCACATAGTATGTGACCTCTGTCACTCAGCACGGTGAATTTAGATCTATCCCGTCTGTTGCAATTGTCGGTATTTCGATCCTTTGTATTGCTGAATGGCATTCCAGTGTTTGTATATACCACATGTGTCTTACCTGATGATGGACACTGAGCTATTTACAGTTTTTGGTTATTGCTAGTGAAAGCTGCTATCACCATCTGGTATGAGTCAATGTGTGAACATATATATCCATTTCTCTTAAATAAATACCTAGGGATTGTATGGCTGCTTTGTCTGGTAGATATATGTTTCACATATGTAAAGAAATATCAACTAGTTTTCTAAAATTTTTTCACCAACAGTATAGGAGAGCTCTGGTTGCTCCACATTCATAACAGCACTTGTTTTTTTCAGCCTTTTTACTTTTGACCATTCCAACGTGTGTGTAGTGGTTTCTTCTTCTAAATGATTTTAATGACTCATGACGTAGAGTGTTTTTTCATCTGCTTATTGGCTATCTATATATCTCCTTTTTGAAGTGTCAACTCAAATCTTTGGATCATTCTGTAGACTTGCTTGCCTTCTTATTGTTCAGTTCTAAGTGTTCTTTATATCCTCTAAAAACATATCATTTGCTAGATATAATTTGGGGAATATATTTGAGCAATATACTTGGGCAATATTTTCAAGTATGTAGTTTGATTTTTAGTTTCCTTAATGTTGGTATTCAAGGAGCAAAAGATTTGAATTTTGACTAAGTCCAATGTGACTGTTTTCTTTCATTGTTCATATTTTCTGTGCCCTATCTAAGAAGCCATTGTCCATCCCAAGGCACAGATTTTTTTCTAGAAGTTTTATTGTTTGGCTTTGACCTTTAGGTCTTTATTCCTTTCAAGTTAATGTTTGTGTGTCTGATGTGAGATGTGTTAGCATTTCCTTCCCTGCTCCCTAAGTGTGTCCAATGTTCCAGCACGATCCAATGGAAGGACTTTCAGATTTACACACTGAGCTGTCTTGACTCTTGTGTCAAAAATCAACTATATCTATCTATCTATCTATCTATCTATCTATCTATCTATCTATCTATCTAGACTATCCTTTTCCATTGATGTTTTTCTTTATACCACCACCACGCTGACTTGAGTTGTTCTCTGAGTATTGAAAGAGGGTTGTTAAAATCTTTTACTACTTTTGTGGAAGAGTCTATATTTTACTCTTAATTCATGCATTTTGAAACTCTTTTACCAGGCCCATAAACATTTGTAGTCATTACATTTTATCATGCATGGTATTGTGTTTTAATTGCCAGAAACAGATCTTTGCCCTACAAGACATTTTGGGTTTTTTAGAGGTCCTGGTAGTTTCTCAGGCATAAATGGGCAGTTTGTATTTTCCTGGAACAAAACTAGTAATATTTTATTTGTCTGTTTGCATATATAGAGTTTGCCAAAGTTATTTCACCTCTTGGTGGACTGACTTGCATCAATTCTCCTGGAAGAAAAGGAGCCAAGACATATCCCCCTTTTTCTGGAATGCAGCAATGGAGAGCTCGCTTAGCATGAAATAGCGTGGCCATACACCAAGGCCCAGATCAGGGAACTCAAGGGGAAAACAAAAACCTGAATAAAGCTGTTTAGCTTGTTCTAGAACTGAGTCAAAAGGAAGGAAAATATGTGATCATGTGACTCACCTGCTTGGGATTAACTTTATCCTGGGGTTATAATCTAAACCCCAGACTGAGTGAGTTTATAATCTAAAAGAACTGAGGTTATAATCTAAAAGATGATCACTAGCATTGTGCCCTTAATAGTCTCAGGCCTAGTAAGTGAGAGACACTCAGCCCATTGGCAGAGGATGTGTTCAACACACTGCATGACACTCTACTGAAAGGGTTTCAATAACAGACAAATCTGATTCTGGGATCAATCACTTCCTGAGCCCAAATTCACCCATTTGCCAAGTGTGCCTTCAGTTCAGAGGCGCAGCTGCCACTAAGCTCCTGATCGACTTCACTGCATAAGCAGTGTTGCTGATGGCAGAGTTCTACCCAAATCAGAATCTCTAACATCTTGTATTGACTCCAGACATGTCCTTTGTTGGCAATCCTAGAGGGACCTAACACCTTGGCGGGGCGGGGCGGGGGGGGGGGGGGGGAGTGCGGTGACTAAGTAAAACAAAATTACTGTCACCTAAATATCTTTGGCCAATATGGCTGAAGTCCCCTTCANTGGGGGGGGGAGTGCGGTGACTAAGTAAAACAAAATTACTGTCACCTAAATATCTTTGGCCAATATGGCTGAAGTCCCCTTCATTGAGCCTGATATGGACAGAGGGTCTACCTACCTTCCAATGCTCACTATTACTGGTGCAATTGTTGCCTCAGCACCTGGGCTGCGACTTGAGCAAAAACACCACCGGTGCTTGTATGCTACCTGCAGTGCTCAGTCTGGACCAGCAGACAGCATGACATAGCTATAGGCAGTGAATAGAAACAGACTGAGGCAAGAGCAGATGCTTTGAGCTCAAGACATGTCTAACTAAGACAGGAGCTCCTCACTTTTTTAAATGGGAAGTGGTTAGAACCAATATGAGGGACAAGAGAGATTCTGAGACCAAATCTGTGTTTACCTGTGGAGGAGGCATTTGATAATTACGTTCTGGGAACTGATCAGCGCTAATTATGTTTTTGCTAAATTATGAAGCAGAACACTTTTGCTACATAGATATACAGATATATTCACAGTTCCTCCCAATGAAGGGATATATATAACTTAGAACAAGTGAGATGATAAACAGAATTGTCATTTGCAAAAATAGGGGGCTACGGCAAATATGATAAAATAGGATTAAATATGTGTTTTGAATTATAATAAATGAGTCTTTTAAAAAGCATCTTCTTTCAAAACAAAGCAAATTTATATGCATTAAAAACCTGCTTAGGCAAGTAAGTCTTATCCTGAAGCCCTTTTCTTTTAATTGTTCAGGAAATGTGTTGTTATCTATTTGCTGATCTAGTGATATGTTTATTCAAACCATACTATTTTTAAAAGTTAGTACACCACACTTATTCACTTGAATTTTAGTACCTTGTTCATTTACATTTGGTTTCATTTTTTTTTCAAGACACCAAGAATGTTATGTAACCACTTGGCCCTTTCATAAAATATCAGAAAATCTAAGGTCATGTAATTAGAATATGGTCTTCTACTTTGGGACTAAGAGGGCAGAGTGCCAATTGAGTGTCTTGCTTCACACTTCAAATAAACTCACGTGATCTATGGAGAGGAAATAATCATTCTTGCTATCATCTTTTATGTAGATTACTTTAATAAATCAAATATATGCATCAAATTGTTCAACAAATATTTACTGAGCTCTTTCTATGAGCCAGGCACTGAGCTATGTGTGAGAGATACAGTAGTGAATAGATATGGTCTATTTGTGGTCACATTCTCAGGGTGGAAGACAGGTTACAAACAAGAAAACATATATACTATATACCGGGGGTGCCAAGTCAATGTGTACACATTTTAAGAGATGTTATCTATGCTCAAGCAGTTCACCATAATCATAAGTGTCTGGATGCTGATGGGAACCACTTTGAGCTCCTCTTGAAATTGCAGAAGTCAAATGTGACTTGTATTCATCTCTTGCTATTGGTATATATTCAGTATTACAATTAATACCGTTTTTTCCTTTCTTAAACTGTGTATACATTTATATGTATAGGGGTTTGTCTGGCTCTATCTTGTTTAAGCCTGTTATTACCAGCATAATTACTAATAGCACCCATTTCACTCTCAGATGTGTCTGGGTTTTGACGATAAATACCATGGTCCCCTAACACCCTCCCCACTGAGAATAAGCCATGCCTGGCCAAAGGGTGTACATCCCAGACAATTCCTGGATGGATGTCTGCAATATCACATCTGTTGCCAATTGCATTCATTTAGAAAATCAACTCTTTCTTCTTCTTTTATCATTTTGCTCCTCCCCCAGCCCCCACCTGCCAAAAAAAAGTGGGCTATAATATTTTAAGGTGTTTGGAAGGCATGGTGCTAAATTCATGTTCTGTAGATTTAGTAAAGGGGGTTGAAGGAAGGTGAGTGCGAATACCTTGAGCCAGCCCCCAAACCACTGTACAGAGGGAGAAACTGACCATTGAAGTTGATTCACCTTAGGTCATACAACTGATTAATGTCAAAGTCAGAATGTGGCACATGAGCCTCTGATTCCCAAGTCTTGCTTCCATTGCTCTGCTCTCCAGGGACCTAGTCTCGTGCGGAAGCAGGCTCTGACACCATGCCAAGGCCATGTGTAACACATGCTATCTATAACAGAGATGCAAAGTAACCCCCAGATGGAAATGACAGCTGACTAGGAGACTGCAAAAAATCACCTCAAGTAGATCACTGGTTTCCGAATCACAAAGGACAGAGGGAAGAGGGGGAAGAAAGGAGTATTTCAAACTAAGGAAATGACACTATTAGATCTGCAGGGGCATAAAACTCAAGGCAGGTGGAGGAAATAGTGACGACATGTTGGTGAAATTTATGGTGCCTGATACATTAAAAAGGAACCCAGAAGAATAGAGTGACGTAACTTCAGCAACCAAACCAAAGATTTCATATTCTCTTATTGGACACATCTTCCAAGTTTTTGTAAAGATAATTTGGGCAGCATTCCGAAGGGTGGCTGGGCAAGACGGATTCTCAGGTAGTAAACTGGGAAACTGGTGTACAAAACTTGGATGGTACCTGACCTAGGGGTTTAGATAGAAGAAAACGGATTCAAGAGACATTTTGTTACGTAAAATAAAATAAAATAAAACCAGCAAACACAAAAATCAAAGAGTTAGTATAAACATTCTATTTGGACGAATTTCTACCTGGGTTTTACCTGTTCAAATATTTTTGGAAAGGTGGATACCCCCTAGAGAAAAGTAACTCGAGCTATCTGTCCTAACTGCTTTTGCTGGAAGGTTATCTACACACCCTTTTTGATTTCAAGGGAGGTTCAGGAAGGAAGATGCTGTCAACAAGAAAAATAAAAGAATAGAGTTGATGCTTGATATTCATAGCCCAGAATTCTACTTTTTTTTTTTTTTTTTTAGCTGAGCCATCCTGCCACCTGTTGGAAGCTCAGTGGCTGCCATAGCCCAGAATTCTGAGATCTTTATTTCTAAATGTGTGAACTCCCTCACTTTCGCGGGCCCTTTTGCTTTCTCTTCACATCCTGCCTAGCACACTAGCACAGGTATTTGGCTTTCTTTTCAGGGTCATACTCCACCAGGAAAGAGCTTCTATCACTTAACCAGAAGCACTGCAGGCTTGGAGACGGGTTGTGGGTCAAAGGGCTGGGCTGAGGTACGGATGCAGGCTGTCCATTGGGCATGCTCACAAGCCAAGAGTCCTTGCGATACGATGGGAGCCTCTGTGTCTGCCCTGCAGCTACCCTACCTGTCTCTTGTAACAGGACCTCCCATTTTTCTTAAGTATTCATCTCCACAGTATGTAGAGTGGATGGCTTACCTCAACTCCAATTTCTGGGAAATGGCTATGAGTGGTGCACATCGATCAGCCTAATCATATCTTTTGACCCCGTATCTTTCGGTTTAGAGAAAATGACGTTAATATTCCCTTAGGTTTAGCTGAGAGCATAGGGCCCTTTTTCTGGTTGACTTTTTGTGAGTATGTAAGGTTTGGAACTCCTGTAATCACACGGGAAATGCCTAGATCTGTCCTGTGGAGCCTGAGCAGAGAGCCATCTAGAAGCAGCTCACAAAAGAAATGGCTGACATAACTTATATAAACTGGTAAATATGTTTTTTAAAGGAAGCAAAAAAATGAGTATGTGAGCCCAGGTATCTATCTTCGAAGTCTGTGCTGTTATGAACCATGCAGTAATGCTTTTTCAAGAAGGAGTCTGGCTATTTTTTCTCATGTCTAGACAAGCAAAAAGACAAAACCTGGAATATATCACAGATCCAGCGAAGGAGGTTTGGAATTTGAGAAGTCACAGCCTGTCTTACCTTGGCTTTCTGTGTATAAGACTTACAAGCTTCCAGTAAAAAGAATAGCAATGTAAACAGTTACTATATATCATAAACCTCTGATTAACTCCTCCATGCTCAAGGCTTCAATGTATTAAATTCAAGAGTATTACTCTTTATTTCACAAGGTATGTAATAACTACGTACCTGAGGTCAACAATAAACAGTAAAGACTTTAAAAGTTTCTTTTTTTTAATCTGCCTTATGGTTCTGATTGAAGAATGCTCATATTTGTTTTAAAAAGGTAATTTTTAAGTGAAAAATATCTATGCATTGTTTTTACAAGATAGTTAAGAATTCCCTTGGGAAATGGTGTCCCCTATATTATCAATCATTGAGGGGAGGGGTCCTTAAGGATAGCGTAGACAGTAGTAGTTTTGAGAAGGATATAAAGAAGTTAGAATAATTAGATCCAGGAGATAGGTGACAAATAAAGCTCTGGAGACTGACCTAGCTCTCAAAAAAGGTCCTGGGAGCTTAAAACTAGGAGGAAAAAAAAAAATGAGTCCTAAATCCCAAACAATCCAGAAGAAAATTATTTGTAGCCCCTTTTCAGTGATTGCAACATTTTTAGTCTAAAAGGTCAATCACCTCTACGTGTTGATTTGGATATGTATACAAGTATGTGCAACAGAGCACACTCATTCAATAGAACCCATAATGGGCGGTAGGGGAGTGTGCATCACCAAAGATCCTAAGTTTACAATTCTTTTTTATTTTTTTTTAACTATTAAACTTATTGGGGTGACATTGGTTAGTAAAATTATATATGTTTCAAGTGTACATTTCTATAATACATCATCTATATATCACATTGTGTGTTCACCACCCAGTCAGTTCTCCTTCCATCATCATATATTTGACTCCCTTTTCCCTCTTCTAATGGGAAAATCTATTTGCAGTTTGAATTTGAAACTATATAATATATATATATATATATATATATATATAATCACAGTCCATAAATGTCCAATGCAATAATAATGTACAACATATATATCATAAGATAAATTACAATTTATTTATTGAAGTCACTGGTAATCAAAAAAGCAACGCACTTGTTTGTTTAAAATGGAATATGTATATAAATATTAATAGAAATTTTATATATATATATATATATACACACACACACACAAACACACACACATATATATATATATAAATACATACACAAATCTCATATTTGTTCTGCTTTTTGGAGAACCCAAATATTGATAGAGTAATTTTCAATTCTTAAATAAAACTCAAAATTTTGCAATTTTCTTTCCTTTTGTCCCCTTACCAACTTTTCTTCCTCTCTTTATGTTTGAAATTTGATGGATACAGAAAGAAAAAAAGATTCAATATTAAACTTCCAGTCTCAAACTTAGATAACTGTCTAGCCCAGTGAGCCGCACACCTGTTCTATAGTTAAATACTGTAGGCTTTGGGGCCCACCTGGCATCTGTGGGAGTTCTAGTGCAGAGGCAGCTGTGGACAATACAGAAATGAATGGGCATGGCCATGTGCCAATATAAGTTTCTTTATAGACATTTGAGTTATAAACATAGCAATCTGTATTTCATATAACTTTTACACAACACAGAGTATCATTCTACTTTTGATTTTTTCAGCCATTTAAAAATGTAAACAAATCATGCTTGGCACCTGAGAGCCTTACAAAAACACGCAGTGGCACAGTTTTGGTCCCCTGGCCATAGTTCGCCGGGCACTGATCTGGCCGATGACCTTCGTTCCCACTGAGAAAAGTATTTATGTCTATCGGTGTTTTGCTGCATCATGAGAAATTTCTTACAAAAACTAGATTTCAGAGAGGAGCAACACAGTCCCTATGCCTGGAGGACAACAAGACTTTTCAAGGATGCTGCTAATTAATGACATCCCGAGCCATCAAGGAGGAAAGGTCACTATTTCATTTTCAACACATTCTTGAGAACGCTGCCAACAGGGCCCACTTATGTCAAAGACAGTACCCACCAGCTATGACCCACCGACTATCACCAGCATGACCTTTTCTTTTTGGTTTGCTTTGTTTTCTGTGTGTATAGTCAGTTGATTTTCGGGACTCATAAACTACTGAAATCAATTTAGCGATCAACCATTATTATCCCCTTCTTTATTCTTCCTGCCATCTTACAGCTCTCTGCTTCCCTGCAAGGAAGGTATCAGGGCATTTTTATTGTATTGCTATTTATTCTGTGGCTCAATAGTTTTTTCAAAGCAGACACATCATTGACATTTAGCAGTGTTCATCTCTGCCAGTGCAATATGCCTAATTGGTTTTAATGAAATAAGGAAAGAGAACTTGGTGGGAAAACTGAAAAAAAAAGCTGCAATGAACTGAAATGTCTGTTTTCAGATATTTTCTAAAGTTAATGGCATTGACCAACAGAAAAAGAGCGCCTGTGAGCAGCATCTAGTCCTCCACGGATTGTCAAGGTTGTGTGCTACTGAAAATAGAGCTAACAGGCATTTCCATTTTGAAATGTGTTTATTTGGAAAAGATTCTGAATTTTAAGCCCAGACTTAGCATAAGCATTCTATTAATAATTTCTCTAATAAAAGCCTTTCACATCAACATAAAGATGATCACTGACACCCAAGGCAGATACACAAAAAATCTGCGTGGGCGGAAGGACATCAATAATGGCCCCGATGAAAATCAGACTATAAACCTTCCAGTCGTGTACATGGCATATTTTACCCCTTTTGTTTCTTTGTCATGACACTAGTTTTCATAGGGGATTATTAAGTTTATATTTAGCATATGTTTATTACATTATTTTAAAAATCGTTTGGCTTAAAAAAAGTAAAAGTTCAGAGAGTGTAAGGTTATGCCCACGTAAACCATGTGTATGGGCTTGGTTGGCAGATGTCTGAAATACCTGCAAGACATGAGGACAGATTTAGAACCACCTCAGAAGCAGCATGGCTCAGTGAACCAAGCAATTGAGTATAACTCTGGGGAATCTGTATTCTGATGCTGATTTTTCCACTGCCTCAGTGAATCTAACTCTACCCTCTGTGCATAGGGAGCAGGCTAACATGGGGCATGTAATTATACCATCAGGATTGCAGAAAATGTAATTTATCAAGTACAGCTTACCTTTCGTCGCCCCCTAGGTCCTAATCCCCTAGCCACTCAGACAGTATAAAGGCTACTGCCCACATTCCCAAAATGTGTCAACCAAGCCTGGACTGGTGGGCAAGAAAGGGTGAGGACAGGTAGCTAGATTCTTTAAGACATAAATAAAATATTTTTCTATAAAATAACTAGGCGAAGAATCCAATATAGCAACTTTGGACATAAAACAGCTCATCAATAAAACATATTCTTTATTCTCATCTCATTATTACACATTTCTTGTTTTATTTTTTTCTGTATAAGTTATGTATATTTGGGGGGGGGTCAAGGTTTATTAGACCAGTAGATTCATGGCTTCACTGAGCATTGAAATTAACTTACATTCCTATCACGAGGAACAATTAATTACACTCTCATTATGTTCTTCCTCACCACAAAACAAGGGTCCAAAACCTACCCAATACCAGAGGCAGACTTTTCTTCATGGTACTCTTAAGATTTGGCCTTCACAGAAAGGGGTACCTGGGGGTGGCTGAAAAGACCTTATGAGCTCTTTACACATTTGCCTAGAGAGGAGGATGCTGCTATAGGCAGCCTACAAGCATATGGGGCAAGCTAATAAACCTACAGATAGTAGGTTCTTACACTGGCTCAACCAGCCTCTACCTGACATGGCTAAAGAGGACCCGGTCTCTATCACTAGTGAATCCGATGCAACTAAATGACAATAATTGGACAGTGCTGTCCCCTTTGTCCCCTAGTGTAATTCTTCCAAATCCCCATTCCATTATCTTTATAGTGCAAATTCAATCTCCACTTCTGTAAAGGTGACATATACATTGAAGGGTTTAGCAATCTAGTTTGTCTTACTGATTTATAGTTTGATTTATTTTATTTTGCATCTTGGTTTTTCTTGTTCCTCCTCTTTGTTTTTTCTCCCTCACTGCTCGATTTAACTGCTCTGCTTTCCCAGGGCTATGTGCATACCTGGTTAATCTAGCTGATCAGCAGAACACTAACTTGCAAGGAACTGAGTCAGCCCTCTGGACACTGGCAGCCAGGCTGCAATTCTGAACAGTCATTCTCTGTCAGACGACATATGAGTCACCCCTAAGTCCTGGTTTGAGATGACTGCTGCAGAACAAACCATACCCTAGGACATGTTCTCCCAGATGAATCGCATGATAAACTCTCCCTTTTCTTTGTTTTGCTTCTTGTGTACCTATAAAACTTTCTGGCATTCCAGGAACAAGGAACTGGCCTTTGTACAGGAGTCCACCATGCTCCCGGAATGCCAGCATTCTGGATAAACCTCCTTTTCTTTCCACCAACTTGTCTCTCTATGATTGGTTTACAAGACATGCGCAGATGAACCATGCCCCATAACACTTCTACCCCCTTGCACTCTTGCTAATACTCGGATTTCATTATCCTACAGAGAGAGCTATCACTTCACCAAAATTGGCCCAGAAAACCCACAAAAGCTAAGACTACAAGAATTGGCCGGCTTTGTTATTTTTTAGCCCAGATCAACATGTTAGTAAAAGCATGAGCTGTGAAGAATGGAATTCTAACAAGACTACTGAAATACATAACAAGAATCAAAATAAGCATATGACATCAAATTGGTCAGTTTGATGTTTCTAATTATCTGGAAACAATTTATACAATTTCAGTAACTATTATACTGAATTGTAATATTCCTTTATATGTATATTATACTTTATGATTTTAACTTTTCACATATATTATTTTATTTCTGCATCTGTTTCTCTTCCATTTGTTCTTTTAGGAGAGATGTCTTGAAACATTATAAAGGTTTTAATCATATGGTAAATACATGCTAAGAATCTCTAATGAAATCTATTGTGAATGTGAATATAAACGCATTTGACAATTGTAAAATCAGTTGGTTCACTAAAATAAAGTTTACGTTTCCCAGGCTTTTGTGTATCTTAGAATTTTTAGTCTCCCAAGAGTATTATTCTTTTATAAACATGGCCAGAATATCCATGCCAACAACACTTAAATCTATACCTCAATGCCTAAACTAAAAATAAACATGCATTTTGAGAGGAATAAAATGATCGTTAAATGTTTAGAGTAAATATCCAAAAATGACTCATTTTGTTCACTTCAGAATCTGATTATTCATATACTGTCAATTCCAGAATATGTTATGAACATTTTGGCTGTTTGTGAACTAGAATAAAATTTTTAGAGCTTGAAGGGGCTTTGGAGAGTCCTTCAAGCTAACCACTCATTTAGCAGAAAGGAAAACAGGGACATCAGGGGACTTGCCCAAAGTTATATGGTCGTCAAGTGATTGAGTTGAGATCTGAACACAGATCTCATAGCTTGCAAAAGCCCAGGCAGCTCCTATAGCAAAAGTTTCACATGGAGCTTAATATAATAAGCCAAGCTATGCCACATGACGACTTCTTTTTCCAGGGGGGAAAAAAAAGTTAAGCCACCTCAGTGGTTATCGTTTATCCAGTTACTGTTTGGATGTTGTCTTTAGATCTTAAAGGTACCACTTGTTTCCTATTTTGCTCCACTCTAACTGCTTCAGAAACATAAGCATCCTCTATGACGTATCCAAATAAACACTATGGTGAATATAAAGCCAAAAAAGACAAGGATTCTGTTTCAACAAACGCTTATTCGTCTAGAACACGAAGGGTCCCACGGACAGGACTCAGATGTTACAAGGGCAGAGGGACGTGAGGAGTGACCCACCCTCCTTCTTTCGTCTCTCTAATTGCCAAGCACCTCCACTGAATTTACATAAAACAAAGTAGAAAAATACTGATTTATTTTCATCAGCTCTTACTTTCCTTAGATAGGAATATAAAGTTAAAAAGTGACAAATGCCTCTCACTTGGGAAACGGACATAAAAGAGCTCATATAACCTTGGGTAACTAGCCCAAAATGTTTGAGATTATTGCAGACGCAAAGTGCTGAAGGTTGTACAGATGAGTTTAGGACTTCCATTTCACTTCTGAATCACTGCATTCATAGCTTTACTTTACAAGCTGAACCGGCACCAGATTTGGGTTTCTGACTCATGCCCGCTCTCCGGCAAATTCGGTCCTCTGATGGGTGAGCCAGGAGTCCTGGCCTTTCTGGCTGTGCCACAGCACTTTACTCTTACCAAGGGTCTTGTTTCCTCAGCTGTCCTCTGGGGTCCCATTACAAATGGACTGACTATTCGGAACAAAAATGGCATCACCCTCCTTTCTTCCTGCTTAAACCTCACTATAAAATTGGATTTGTCATCACCATACCTAGGCTTACTAGGCCTCTTGGGCGTTGTCCATGGGTCCCTTTGGGTACAAGCAGTTTACATGATAGATGATCCCATGAGGTGGGAGAAAGGGCGGAGGTAGACTGGACATGGAAGGAAGAAAAGCCTGAATAAGAATGTGCATTGAGGTTACTACTATGAGACAGGCTGGCTTGACTTTCTGAGAAGCATAAAAAAAATAATGACATCCAGAATGGTGCACTTAAAAGATGGCAGAATAGATTAAGCAGGTCGTGGTGTCTGAATTCCCCAAGGCAGAGAATGGGAAGGCCCATGGCCAACTTTCGATGGGTCAGTGCTAGGTACCTGAGCTTACAGAGCACCATCTACCACAGTTACAGATAGACTCAGAGCCGGGCACGAGGCCACGGAGCAGGCCCCAGGGTGGTTGCTGCACCCTCTCCCTGCGCCCAGGTCTCCTTCCCTGCCCAGTGGTTCTTATTGTCAAAAGGCCCGCCCTACCTTACATATAAGCCCAAATGAAAGAGAAGTTGGTTATTTATTTTTAAATCTGTGGAAAACACAGATCAAGTAGGACTAACCTACATAATAATGATAGGAGATATGAAACGCTCTATATATCTTAGTCAACAAGCTAACAAGTTCATCAACAGAATGGTCAATACGTTTGCTATTATCTCAAATAACTGAAGCCATAGGTAAGAGAGAGAAAGAAGAAAAACAGAAAAACTTGTCATAAATGCAAGTACAAAACAGTAGCATTTGTCCACATTTTGTAAATAATTCTGAGATGGAAGAAGATCCAGTTGAAGCATAAACCTAGTGAATTCAAAAAGATTCCATCAGGGAATTAAGTCTTTATTTGTTAGAGGGAAAAAAAGGCGTTGTCAGGGAAAATGCTTGTTGGCTTACACGTTAATTGTAAAAGAGACCAAACATCACAGTGCTAAATAGCTATTATTATTACCACTTACAGTCAAGGCCAAAGAGGTTCAGAAAAGTAAAGCTGACAGAGGCAGAGTGTGACAGAGGAGACTTCTGAGTCCAGCATTGCCAAGTTCGAAAGCCATGGTTCCTTCTATGATGTCAGACAGCCTCTCAAACCTCCCAATGATTGAATTAGTTGCAATGTGTTCTGTGGCCACAGGGAACACTAGGTTTTTAAACATATACAACTGAGAACAGTCTGAATTGCTTCCAAATTATTGAATAATTTATATATTTTACATATGAACTCCAAGTTTTCACCTTTGTGTATAATAACTATAAAGGCAGGAATTTAATTATGCCCTAGCGATACACTGATTTTCCTTGTCAAAACAATATGAGATTTAATTTTAAGGACACAAAAATCAGACTTGTATGAACTGGATGTTTCAATATTCTAAAAATACATGAAATCTTTTATATTGTTAATAATTTCAGCCATGTTACATCTAAAAATCAATAACCTAAATTCAAATTATCTTAGGTATCCAAAATGCAGATAGAAACCTATGACTAGTTCAACCTCTACTGATAAATAAGGTGGGCTTGCCTATGTCACTGCTTGAAACTTGTCGAATATCATATGGCCCTTCCAGAGACATTAAACAAGTTATATAAATAGAATAAAACTACCGGACATCCCAACTTGGACAAAGTAGGGATTCATATGTTTCTGAAATGTCTCCTGAACAGGTAATTGAGACAAAATAAGCCAATATGCATAACTGATTTTAGCCAAAGGCAGCAGATGGCTTTATTTAAGTGGGGAGGAAGAAACAACGGGACCCTGCTAATGTTCAATATCTTCTTTGCGACCCTATAGATTTGTGTCTGAATCACAGATGCAGCTAGAGTCAAGCAAGCTTTCCTCCACAAGGGATGCAGTGAGTCAAGGCCACAGGTGGGCCACAATCCTCCCCTATAAGGAACACACTTGACTTTGCGATAGTAATGACTCCTGGGCATGTACTCATGAGGATGGAGCTTTGAACGGTGTGTTAGGATTAGTTTTAATTGCAAGTAACAGAAAACCAGATAATGGGGCCGCCCAGTGGCACATTGGTTAAGAGCTGGCTTGGGACGCCAGAGGGCCCCAGTTTGGATCCAACATATGAGGGCCAGTGACACTGCCCTCTACAGCTAAGATGCTGAACAACAGCTCAACCTGGAGCTGGGCTGCTGTGAGGCGATGGTGACGGTGTAGGCTGCAATGACTGCTGCAGTGGGTTGCCATGGGCTACTGTATGTAGCCAGCAGCCAGCGTGAGCGGCCAGCAGCTGCAGTGAGCGGCCGTCCAGAAGCCGGCGACTGATCTGCCTCGCCCGGAAAGAGCGAAATGATGGTGCCAACTAGGGCCAGTGAAGCAACATTCTCCACAACTACACTATAGAACAAAAAACGACAGCAACTTTTCTGTTCCCGTCCCCCAACTCCCCAGCGCTGTTCCAATTCCCCAATAAAAATCTTTAAAAAAAAAAGAAAAGAAAACCAGATAATAGATCAAGGGAATTTCTCTCACACAAAAAGAAATGTAAGAAGGGAAGCAGTTGCTGGTGGTGGTTCAAACGCTCTGAGATGCCATCCATGACCCAAGACCTTCATCTTTTTGCTTCATCATCCCCAGTGTATGGCTTCTCATCTCTATGACTGTTGCCTTGTTGTCACAAAGAGAATGCTACACTCCAGGTGTCACGTGGATGTTCAGCCTCGTGACCATTTTACAAAGAAAGGAAAAGGCATCCCAGAACTTCATTACCCACCACTATCACCACCAGATGACTTTCCTCCCGTTGGGGAGAGGACTACATCACAGGCCCATGTCAAGCTGCAAGAACGGTTTTCCACCATCTTTGGTGAAAAGAGTCAAGGAATGAGCCTTCAGCTCCGTCAATTAATCACTTAATAAACATTTTTTTTATTGACTGTATGACAGGATTACAATGTTTGGAGTGTCCTAATATTGAAAGTTTGCTGTTTTATTTTCTTTGTCATATTAAGAGAGTAAAGTGAGAATACTTTCCTCATGTCCTGAAGTTTAATTTTGAAACTCCCATAAAAAGTTAAAGTCCTTTTTAACTGCTAATGATTCAGATCTGAATTTGATGAGCCTTCAAGACTATCATGATGGAACTAGACAATAATTGAGTTTGAGGAGAAATAAAAGTTAGAGTTTCTCTGAAAAAAAAACTAGAAAGGAGAAAGAAGCATTTCTCTAAATTAAAAGTAAGGCAAAGAAGTTGGGAGGGACTAAGGGGATTTGAAATGACACCTAGGAACTGATCTCTGGAAAGTTCCAAGAAGATAAAGGGTCTATGCCTGGGAAATAATGGGCAGACATAAAACTATTGGGCAGAGAGGGCCGGCCGAGTGGCTGAGTTGGTTAAGAGCTCGCTTAAGGGTTTGAGCTCTGAGCAACAGCAGTTTGATTCCCAGCCAGAGCTGAGCTACCGATGAACTGCCAACAGGTGGCAGGATGGCTCAGCTAAAAAACAATAAATAAAATAAAACAAAATAAATAAAATAAAATAAAAATAAAAATATTGGGCAGACATAAAACAGGACCTCTAGTGCCTATTAGCCATCTGGAAGTTGACTCAGAGATGGGCCAGCTTTCACTTAGGAAATCATTTCACAGGATTATTATTAAGCAGGTAACAAACAAAGTAAAAATAAAAATGTGTTAAAGGAAACACAGGTCAGTGTCATTAAAAAAAATAAAAATAGGAAGTTGAAAAGAGGCTCTGAATAAGAGAGCAGAGGACTCTCTAAATGAGGAATAATTATCACAAAATGCCCAGAATAGAAATCAGAGGCACATGAGTTCTCTAAATTGTCATCAATTTCTTTGTTTGATATGGAATTACAAAAAAGAAAACCACACTAAAACAAAGAAAAACAACAAACTTGGATAATTACCTCTTATTTGAGGCCTTCAGTAAAGGGGCACAATTCCTTTCTCTGGGGTTGATGTTTCTATTCTGTTCTAATTAAAATGGGTTTCCTGAATTTACAGTCTGATTTTACAGACTGTGGCATCTCAAGTTTTCAGGTACTGAGCTTTTCTTTCTCTCTTTCTCTTCTAAAAGCTCTGCTTCTTCTTATGTGTTCCTTCAGTGTGATATATAAAATAAATTGTATTGACGCTAAAACCTGAGTAGCAAAAATTGCCATTTTTTAATGTTTTTACAGACATGTCAGACATGTATTTTTGTACGCATCTGAGATCTTCACGTCATTTACCCATTTTCTCTCCCTGCTCTGCCGAGCTCACTGACATTGCTGTGATTCAGCTGAGAACGCTCCCATCCCCAAGCCTACTCCTCTTGTAGGTTTAGCTGTCACTGTCCTACCAGGGCTTTTGAGTGAAGGCAGGGTGTCATGGGGTGGTGACTGGGCCCAACAACTTTTCTAGGATAGGTGGTCATTTTTTTTTATCTTAATTATATGACAAATGATTATAACTTACTTCACTACATCTTTTTAAAGCAAGTATTGGAAAAGAGCAGTTGCTCTTCTCCTTTAATCCCCGAGCCTTATAGATCTCACCACACCATTGAGTCTGCTACTTCTATTTTTACACTCTTCATTTAGCACTCAACCTGCTGTTGCCTGTTTTCCAAGGCTGATGCTCAGCACCACAGATCTGACAAAGAGCAGAAAGACGGCAGGAAGAGCATATGTGAGCGTGCACGTGCGTACACACACACACACACACACACACACACACACACACACACACCCCGGAATGCTTGGAAGGAGGCGATGGCAACAATAACACTGGAAAAGTCAAACAGATGGGAAACTAAATTTGCAGCATCTGGTCCATCTGCTGGTCAGCCAATAATATCCAGATTTTCTGAATCTTTCTACTGACGGACACTTGACCTTATTTTTTTTTTTGGCCCTTTAAAAATGTTTCTACTTACACATCAATATCTAAAACCTAATATTTCTCTACAGAAATTATTTTCCTACCCCCTTTTGCAAAACTTCTTTCTGTCCCTAAAACCACTCCATTATTAATACTGCTCAAGTGTTTGTAGTTTCAAAGGATTAAAACAGTGACTCAGGCATTTTAACCTTTGCTCTCTCAGATATTTCTTGTGTCTGTGCATTTCTTTTTTATCCTTCCCATCATATAGTTGGTTTCACTTCGAAACACTTTATGACTGAACTTCAGCTAAAGCTGTTGGACTACAGTCGACTTCTACCGCCGATTTATATAATATAATCTGTTCATTCACTTTGACTCCAACCCGGGCTCCCACTTACCTCTCAAACTAAACGGAAACTCCTAACTGTGGACACTGAGCTGATTTCACCCCCAAATCCATCAAATATACCTTTGTGTATATTCATATCTTCTATATTGCAATTGATTTTCTTCCCTACATGTACCTTAGGAGGGCATCACAAATCCTGAGACAAATTAATCAACTTCTGACTTTCTACTTACTTACATATGGAGGACTGCCCTTCCACTTCTCTAGGAAGTTCTCTTACCTACTTTTACAAAGTGGCTTTTTTTTATATAAAGCTTTCTAGAATGAATGCTAATTCTCTAGTTAATCCAAACATCTAACAAACTGCATTTACTATGGTGACTAGAATGATTAGTTGTTACATACTGGAGCTGGAGAGAATGCTTATGCAGAATGAAGGCTTATCTTATCATGAATTATGATTCTTTTTATGCTTTTACCCACAAAACCATTTGGTTAAATGAGAGTTTTGCTGATTACAGCCTTTGACTATGTGTTCATATATCTGTCCAAATGTTTAAATTTCAAAAATCCTGCATCACACATCAGGAGTCCAGGCTCAACAGATGCTTCCATATGCTAACACTCCTTGTTAAGGCAGAAGGTGTTAATTAAACCAATAATTCATATTAAGAATGTATATAACTTTTAAAATCACAATGAATGCATCTGTGGTGTTCTCTATGTGGCAGCTGCTAGCTAGGATGAGCCCTTTAGTCACAATGTACACAATGACACATCTGGTGTCATAAGTCTGAATACATACACATACACTGGCAGATATATTATGAACTACTCCCATTCCATGAAAGATTGCAAATTCGCCAGAGAGGCAAACCTCATGGGAAACTGATAGAAGACGTTTACCACAGGCATAACAGAGGACTACGCTATTCCTAGTTAAGCCCAGGTAGCACTGATGTAGATCCTTCAACATGTGTAGTAGAGGTAAACCCTTGGACTTTGAGACTTCTAAGAGGTGGGCAGGGAAAGAGAGAGGCCTCAAAACTCACGCTGAGGCTCAGTGAGATCCCTGAATGAAAGGATCAAGTTTCTTGTGGAAGCATCCCTTCCACTCCATTTCAAGTATCCTGGCCAAACTCGAACTCAGATTAGAATTCCCAGGAAATAAAGCTGGTCCAAAGGTGGGAAAGGATGAGCTATGATTTCAGGAAATCAAATCTGTATTTTAGGAGATTAAAATCCAAGACATCAAGAAATAGTGCAGGGCCAGCCGAGTGGCTCAGTTGGTTAAGAGCTCACTCAAAAATTTGAGCTCTGAGCAACAGGGTCCCCGGTTTGATTCATGGCCTGAGCTGAGCTGCCGCTGAGTGCCAACAGGTGGCAGGATGGCTCAGCTAAAAAAAAAAATAATAATAAAAAAAGAAATAGTACAAGTTTTCATGAGCAAGCCTGGAACCAACAGTGGCAGGGCTGCAAAAATAGTGCAGAGTGATGGGTTTCGTGGGAGATTCCCTGAGGTAACAGGTGAACAGAGGCTCTTTCTCAGGAGTCCCTGTGACTTGGTTCATAAGTAGGGTGATAGGTGTGGAGTTGGATGCGACCAGGGTAAGCAAAACCCTGACCTGGTTTAGACCCTCACTTCTCAGTACAGAAGTCTCCTTCAGTGCTCTCAGCCATTCCAGTTTTCACACTGACTCAGGGGTCATCATTCTTAAAGATGTAAATGCATTCATTATTTTCTTCTTAAACCATCTTTTGATACTTCCCTATTGCTAACAAGAATGAGTGAACATACTTTTAATTTGATATTTATTGGTATTCAAATTTGGCCCCAAGAAACATGGGCTGTAGTGAGCAAATACTAGTGTTCAAAGCCAGACTCCACAAAGTGTTAAATGTGTGACCTTGAGTTTCACCTCAAAGGTCTTGTGGTATTGTGAGGACTAGATGAGCTAACATATAAAGCCTTAGAACAACTCCCCATACACAGGAACGAACAAAAGAAGTTAGTCATATACCTTGGGCCCTAAACCATCCAGATGCTCTCCCTATGGAAACTTCAAGCATCATCTTTTCTATGAGGCTTTTCAGAGCTTTTACCACATTGACCTTAGTGAGTTGTCAATGTGACAGTTTGTAAATGTGACGGTTTTTCTGGCTGGCCTGAGAGGTAGAGATCATGGCTTTTTCATTTTCCATTCCCATCTCCTGCCCAGTACCTTTCACCTAGTTATAAATTGAAGAGAATTTAAAAAAAAAAGGTTCAAAATCATAAAGTTAGGTAAATTTGAAGCTGCTGCTGCTTAATTAATCTCTGTCAGCTTGTAGGAATGTCTCTGCTTATACACCACAGGTTACAGTATGGAGTCTGTCATCAAAATTGTAATTCAAACACAAAAAGGAAGAATAGTAAGCCAAACAATAGAATTAATGTGAATAAAGTATAAACTAGAATTACTGACTCAAAACAAAACAAAAACAAATCAATGTAACATGGTTGCAAATTATGGGAATTTTATTGTAGCTGACCATAAAAAAAATACATCAGAGTCTCCTGTTTGACCTTATTACAGAGAAACTACATTATCTTAGGGGCATAATAACGTCCTTAAAAAAAGATGAGTGTCTATTATATGAATTACTGGTCTCCAGTCTACAGAATCATCTTTGAGGCAAATGGCAAACTGAAGTGAGTTTCAACTTAAATCTTTTCTGTTAAGAATCTAGAACCTACTGTAAAAGCACCATTTTTTTCTCCTCTGAGCAGACTCTTTGTATGTGTATAGAATATTTTTATTATTGTCATTGATATGGCAGTTTTAGTGGTGGTATTATTTGGGACATCAATTTTATTATATTAACTTTAATGCACACCAAAATTTGATGGTTACTAATTTCTCGTGAGTCATACCACAGTGCAATAGTTTTTCTGTAGGAACTTCCCTTCTCTCCCATGGCAGTATTTTTATTTTCCTAGAAATAACATTGGATAAATTTAAACCTATAAATGCATATTTCTTTTTTAGACTATCATACTACAAAAAAAAAATAGAAACCATAAGGTTCAAAGTCTTGAAATGGCTACTGAACCAAAATTAAGCTGTTATTTTCTTAGGAGGTATTTGCACATATAATTAAGGATGAAATCTAATTATATATTCTAAATGAGACTTATTGATACTATTGCATCATTAAATCAGTATTCTGAGTATTAGAACTTTTCATTCAACCATCTGTTGTGAAAATAAAAAACAAAAGAGAACAATGCTGCATTTGTGATTCTTAATTGTTTATTTAACCTACATATGCTTTGTACCCTTCAGTACTAGCACTGTTTGATCGAACTCTGTCATTCCGTAACACTACACTACTCCCCAGATCATTCCTGGACTGGACCATGAATGAGCTTCATTTACTGTAGAATACCCAGGTCGAGTGCAGTGGCAGGCACACACATGCATGTGAGTGTTTACTGCCTACATAAAGAAAGGGAAGTAATCAGAAATGTCTTCCATTGGTCTCTCCTAATTTACTCCCCACTCTTTCCTGCCCTGCTTTTTACCTGGTGCCCTCTGACTCATGAGTCAATCAATGGAGATCTCTGGAGAGCTTTGTGGGAAAGAAATGGGTGTTATTTCAGGAAACTGATTCTCCTGGTTCTCTCCTGGGAGCACTGGACCTCTCAAGACAATAGGCTCTACACCACTCTCTCTCCTTGGCATTTTGGACTATGAATTAATGGTCTAGGCTTGATGGTATTTGCCATTTACACTGGTAACATCAAGCTCATTTTCTCTCAGATATATAGAAGTATGTAGAAAATAGACCTAAGACTAATATAATATTTGTTTTGAATTCTTGGCTTTAGAAACAAAAAGGATATTATGTTAGGCCTCCTTATTATGTGCAAATATAACAGCATGTACACACTAGGGAAAAATTTGATTGACACTGAAATTGTCAAGGTGAGATGATTTACACACCGAATTTGCTGTATATACGTACCCCTTAGGATTTAAGGTGAGCATTGGCAGGAGATAGCTGATCTGGGGCTTTGGATTTCGTCCATCTTCCTTTCTCAGTAACAAAACTAACATCTGGCAAACTTTGGCAGAAATGACATGAGTATATGCACAGGGGACAATTGATATTGTCTGTGGGGGAGGAAGAAGTTAACAAACCAACCTCAAACGGCATTAGCAGATGCACTTCCCCCTGGCAAATCCCCTGCGGAGAAAGCAAACTCCTGCATTGGGAGACGTTCTGGTTCGGCTGCTCTAGTTAGTAAGAAACCCAGATGGATCCAAGACTGGTAAGAGACGTCCAGGTATTAAAGGATGCAAAAACGTTCAATTGGTCTTATCAGATATTGATGATGGCCTCGATCTTATATGCTCCAGATTTATCTTATTTTTCAGTTGGGGTGGAGTGGCTTACAGTTGAGTAACTTAGTAACCCTAAGTCAAAAGCTGTTAAAATTTTCTATAAAGGGTCAGATAGTAAATAATTTAGGCTCTGTGAGCCGAGAGACAAGATCAAGGATGCTATGAAGGTACTTATAAAACAAGAGGGAACAACAAACGTCCACAAATGTTCAGTTGATGAAATTCAAAGCATACTAATACTAATCGCAATAGTAGAGTTAAGTTTTTGTAATAAAACTTTACTAATGAGAAGGATAGAATTCCTTCCTGGAGAGGGGAAAGATTTTGATTAATTAGGAGTCAAAGTCAATTCTCTGTCACCAGTGTAGAAGCATGGGCTTATCTCCTGCAGGGTCCCCTTGCTTCTCTGAAACTTCACCATGAGACTACACCAGACCGTGCTCCTTGCATGTCTCTTGGTTGCACTTACATGGCCCTCATGGGGTTGGGTAACTCTGCATGTGGGAAAGCAGGTGAAAACATCAGCTCTGTGTTAAGACTCTTTGAGTTTCAATTCCAGCTGAACTACTCATTGGCTGTATTATCTTTCACAACCTATTTAATATCTCCAAGTTCCCGTTTCCTCATCTGAAAATGAATTACAGTACCAACCTCACAGAGTTGTTCTGAAGTTTAAATGAGCTAACACATGCAAAGATTTAGAACAGTGCATTGCCTATTATAAAGTAGTCAATCTAAGTGCTATTTTTCTTCTGACATCTTTCAACCATATCAAAATGCAAAACCACTCTTCACTCGGGTGTCTGCAGAAAAACAGCCATAAGGCCAGATTCAGCCCGTGGGCTATAGTTTGCAGACACCTTCTTCAGATATTAAATACCACCCATCTTACTCCCTACTTTTTAGACACAGAGACCTGTTTAACTTTTGTCCTTCCAGTGCAATTGAGATTCAACAGCAGTAGGTAAGTATTACTTCCCCAACCATATGGAGGTTTGGTCAGGTTTGTTTGTTTTTAATCAGAATAATTTTAATCCAAATTCTGTTCAGGAACTTTGAAATGAATTATTCTGTTTCTGCTGTCCTTCATTGTCATGTGCCAAGTATAACCATCCTTCATATCTTTCCTCTCTATCACTTTCATCCCCACATTAGTCCATACATCCAGCTCCCTGGTTTATTTTCCCATCTTAATGTGAACTCTTTCTGATAATAAATAAGCTCCACAAAGCTAATAACTATACCTTCATTCTACTGGTAGCCCATTGCTGTTTGTAGGTCACTGCACTACATTGTTCCTCAAAAAATCTTCCTTCTCCAATGGCCTTACAATCAGCCTATGCAATTCCCGTTGAATTCTTACACATTCGTTCCTGACTGTGATACCTGGTTGCCATATTGGTCACCAACCCTGTGCTGAAGCCCTTTAATTTCCTTGTATCTGACCCATGTAACAAACTAACCCCACAGGCCCTTTACCTCTTACATTTTAAATATCCTTCCCTCCATTCAACTTTACCCCTTCACTTATGAACATCCTAACTCTTAAATAGCATACTCCAATCTCATACTCTTGCATTATTCCCCATGAAGAGTATTTATTTATTGATACAACAAAATGATTTAGAGTGTTATGCAAACTTATTACTAGGTCTTAAGCCTAGCCTGGGGGAAGTAATACCTAAGCTGACTTCAGAAACATGAATAAGTGTTACTCATGTTAAGAGTTGGGAGAAGAAAAGGGGAATTTCAGGAAAGAGAAAAAATGTTAATTTACTGAAGCAAGAAAGAGAAGCCAGTAGAGTTGAGTCACAGAATTGTTATGTATGGGGGAGATAGAAAATGGTAGTAGATTTGGCTTGAGATGATGGCAGAGACCAAGGTCAAATAGCCAACATTAAGGATTTGGGGTATGTCTAGTTATGTTTCAGAAATAACACTGATTTTAGTAGGAAGTATGCATTGGAGAGCAAGAGAGAAGAAAAGTAATGCTGGGAAAGCAATTAAAAATTGATTTCAATAAAATAGGGAAGGAATTTCGGTAGCTTAGGCTTCTGGCAGAAAGTAGGGGTGGGAATCTGTGCCAGGGAGAGTGAAGATTAGCGGATTTGAGACAATGTTTGTAAGGAAAATCAGTGGGATGAGCTACTTTATTGGATGTGAGGAATGAAGAAAAATGCAATGCAAACCTCACAAGCAGTTTTATGGCTTGAGCTAATAAGTAAATAAGTGATGGTGCCATATGTTGAGGTAAGGGACAGTAAAAGGGGAGCATCTCTGGATGCAAGAGAGCAATTGGTCACAATGAGTTTGACTATTAAAAACCAAAATGGAGAATTTAATAAGATGGGCTGGGGAAATATATTAGATGGTTTCAGAACATAAATAATCACTGAAAGAAATGTTTAGACTCAAGCCAGGCATCATACTAAATCCTTTTTCCAATCCTCTTTACATTTCCTTTTCAACAGTTATTAAGTCCAATCAACTCCACTCCCTAACTATCTCTTTTATCCATCCTCTTACTTTTATGAGGTGTACTGGTGTAGACATTTATCATCTCTTTACTGAGCTATCAGAGTCGTATCTCACTCCTCAGTCTCACCCCTGTTCAATCTCCCTATCTACACTGCCATCAGAGAGATCAATCACACAATTAAATTCACCCCATTCCTCATGTGCTCAGCATTGCTCAATTGCCACTCATTCTCAGGAAGGATGAAATTTATATTTCTTTGCACGGCATTGCCCTAATGATCTAGACCTTATAACTTACCCCCAAATCCCAAGCTCCTTCAGAACTCTGTAATTGCATGTTTGCTATTCATGTTGCTTCTTCCACTGGGAAAACATCTTCCCAATCTTCAAGACTCAAAAAGTAAAGGGCATTTTCTGGTTAAACAAAGGTGCTTGTCTTGTGGCCCCACTGCCTTTTAAACTTGTTGTCAGTGCTTATGTTTGCTTTTTAGTCCACCCACTGTGCAATAAGTAATTTAAAGGCAAGGTCTAGCTATTTGCGTTTTGGGATCCACAATGCCTTATATAGCCTATAAGTAGGCATTTAAAAAACTGGTTTTAAATGAATGGAAATTCACATATTAGTATAGATATTTTCTTTTTTCTTTTTTAATTGCACATCAACACCTGACACCAAAGTAAGTTATAGAAAGCTATATTTCCAGGTTCTCCATTTATGGAAAATTATCATAATCTGTATATAAAATTTTATTTGTAAGAGTTAAAACATAATGATCTATATATTGTCTGTGAATTCCATAAGACCTTTCTTATTAGTTAACTTTAGATGACATATTTTCTATTGAGATAAAATATTGTATAATTTGTTTACATTCATGAAATACATAATACCTGAGAAAAGTGATATATCAAAAAAAAAAAAGCCACATATGAACACAATAGGAAGAGATTTCAAAAGCAAACCATAATTGAATGCAAGTAATATCTCATATCACGGTATGAATGGATCTCAGAGTCTATGTTCTAATTATCGAGTGTACTTTACTAATGCCTCTGTCTCAAAGAGCCTCCTGGGAATCACCTGGCAGATTTTATTGGACCCTAAGTGAATTTTAATGTGGTGAAAAGGCAGCAAATTCACAGTACTACCTCTCTGGAAATAAGATAGAGAGCAGGAATACAACATTCTCTCCAACAGACACTGGGCACACTCATGACATGACAGCCTTACAAGTAAGTAATTCAACCTCCCGTCTGTCTCCTTCTTCACCATCAGTGTGTACTTTCAAATTGAACTGGTTTAAAGAAATGCTTGGCTCACTGATAAAACTTTCATTGGTCCTCCTCTCTGAGTCTGTAAAAGAATGTATTAAAGAAATACCTTTGCGCTAGAGTCATTCTTTCCTAAAGGAAGTCTGTCTGAACCTTGATTTTTATAATCAGAGAAACTGATATTAAAGCAAATTTGCAATTCACTTTAATCTCAGAAGAAGACAGTTGAATCATGATATTGAGGATTATTGAACAATTTTGGACTAACACATGGCAATTTCATGTCATTTAACCTAAATGCTTCTAGAGAAAATTTACAATAAGGGTAATCTCATTAGTTTGTCTGGTCTACCAACTTATTATATTCTAAAGAATATTTATGGTTCATATTACTAAAACAACATTAAAATAAAATACAGGGCCGGCCGAGTGGTGCGATGGTTAAGAACTGGATTGGGACGCCAGAGGGCCCTGGTTCGGATCCCACATATGAGGGCCAGTGACACTGCCCTCCACAGCTAAGATGCTGAACAACAGCTCGACCTGGAGNGTTCGGATCCCACATATGAGGGCCAGTGACACTGCCCTCCACAGCTAAGATGCTGAACAACAGCTCGACCTGGAGCTGGGCTGCCGTGGGTTGCCGGCCACGGCATAGGCTGCAGCCCCTGTGGCAGTGGGTTGCCATGGGCTACTGTGTGTAGCCAGCAGCCAGCGTGAGCGGCCAGCAACCGCAGTGAGCGGCTGTCCAGAAGCCGGCGACTGATCTGCCTCGCCTGGGAAGAGTGCAATGATGGTACCAGCTTGGGCCAGTGAAGCAACGTCCTCCACAACTAGACTGAAGATCAAAACAGTGACTTGCCTGTTCCTCTTCCCCCAGTTCCCCAGCACTGTTCCCATTCCCCAATTCCCCAATAAAAATCTTTAAAAAATAAATAAATAAATAAAAATAAAATAAAATACATATCTAGCTAGAGACAATGGTGATGTTTGTGATGAATATCAAATATTTCCAACTATTCCAATATAGTTTGAAGGTAAATCATCCTTCATTAAATAAAAAGTATGATTAATATGTTTTGTTGAATCTCAAATACTATATATTCCATTTCAATATACTGAAATGATAAATACCATGAACTTGTACAAATCTTGGAGTTATTCTGTTTCAGGGAACTTCAGAGAATCTGTGATACAAATATTTTATCCCCCAGCATTTGGATAAACAGCACGAGTGAAAATAAAAGCATTGTGCCTGGCATCTTGTCTCAGTGTTGGAGGTAAGATTAACCAGAAATTAGATAAAACATGTTCTCTTTTCTCAACAGTTGTTTCAAAAGAAAGCAAAGGTCAATTTCAATAAACTGGCAGCTCAGACAATCCTATATACCTCTACTTGAGTCGCTTTAAATACTCTAGGTTCTAAGAGCTATTCAGTGGACAAAAATATTAGAATGAAATCCTAAATCTAATTTGCTAGCACCCTCTATCAAACTATTATTGTGATTTGTCAATTATGTTAGCTCCGTAACTATGTGTAAAGCAGTGGAGATCACTGTATAGAGAAAATTGGAGTCACCTTTTCAAAAGAGGAAGATCTGAAACAGAATTGGGTTTTTCTCTGTTTCTGTCATAGAAGATTTGAATTATTACCTCTAGCAATTGACACAATTATGCATGTATTCCTCTAGTCCTAACAGGATGGGAGGACTTCAGACTAATTTTAGGATTGGAAAATTTTGTTTTCTTTCCAAATCAATAGTAGCCTCGAGACCATATGGATTCTTCCAGAAGTGTCGTGTATGCATTGTCTTCAGAACTGGATCAGTCCACCCAACAATTGTGCATCGCTGACCCCAGGAGGCAGGACCCAATTCTACGGCATCAGCAACCTTTCCTCCCAGCCCTGAACAAAGGCACAGCCCCAAATAATAACCACACATAGATATAAGGGAAGAAAGAAAAAGAACTGTAAAAATAAATCCTCAAATCAAGGCTTGCTGAGCTTCAGTATCACTGATAAGGTGGGATTTGTGAAGGGTAGTTCAGGGCTGTTCTTTTTTTTTTTTTCTCCCTGCCTTTACAGTTCTACAATCACAATGGCCCTCTAGTGGGATGCTAAATTAAGAGGCATTTTGTTTGTATTGTTAGCAACTAGATGGAAACAGTCACAGAGAAATGTTTTATTATGGTGAGTGAAGGACTCTTTTAATAAGGCTCTTAGGAGACTCAATTTTAATGACGCTTAACACAATGTTTTAAACCACACAGCACATCTACATGTTATTTCTTGTTAAATGCTGGTTATTAAACAGCAGGCTGGCTCTCGATTGCCTGCAATGGGTAGTTCGGGTTGGCTGATACATCTCTGACAATTTGAATAGTTGATGAGTGACAAGTTCTGTTTGCATTTAAAGGATTTGACACTTTAGCATCTGCACAGGGCAACAGGATATATTATTACCCAATGCACTTCTACTGCTGTGTTGAAGGGTTAAAGCCAATTATGCACAACTGTAAGTTTCCATTTCTTCCAGAATTCTGTACCCTCATCACAACTTAGCATGCTTAAGCCCGAGTGATCTTTCTCACTGCTTAATCCTGGGATCTCTGCAGTGAATTGCTGTTCAAAACTGCAGACTACTCAGTTGGTTAAGAGCTCACTCAAGAGTTTGAGCTCTGAGCAACAGCGGTTCGAGTCCCAGCCCAAGCTGAGCAGCCGCTGAGCTGCCAACAGGTGGCAGGATGGCTCAGCTTAAAAACAAAACAAAAAAACAAAAAAAAATGCAGACAAGAGAACAAGTCAGGCAAATGAAGAACAGGACAGAATGTGTCCCCAAGGAAAGATGTAAGCAATAAAGCAATACATGTGTATAACTAGGTCTTTTAACCATTTAAACACTTAGCATTTTAGAAATTAAAACACAAAGAGAACAGTGTTTGGCGATGTTAGATTTTTCCTACCACTAGCCTCACAGCTCTCTCGCCCCCTTCCTCTCCCACGCCATGGAGAGCACGTCGTCCTGTTGGTTAAGCACCGTGCTTGATGCCAAAGAACCTAGGTGTGCAGCTTTCAGATCTTGACTCTCATCATGAAATGTGCTTTCTTTCTAGATAACCTGCTTTCTCTTTGCATCGTTTATTTTTGGATCCTGCTTCAAAGTGATAAGTTCTCTTTAAAATCATTTATTTCCCTGTAACAGGTGTGAAAGGAGAGCAGGGCTGCCTACCACTTGGGAAGGATCCTCACTGTGGGGGTGCTTATAAGAGGGATCAATAGGTGAAGTCACCCCTTCTGTGTGTGTGTGTGTGTGTGTAATTATATATACTCTTAAGGTTATGTATGTCAATCCCATCTTTATAGTGCAAATACTATATAATGGTGTGCTTCCGTGCATTTTTTCCCAACTTAGTGTTCAGTGATGTTATATTGGTATCTTGATATTGATCATGGGAGTGTTTACCCACAGAAATCAGAAAATCCTACATACAAATACGATCCTTTTTCATGTTTTATGGATTGTCTAAAGTTAAGAAATTGAAGGAGAAAATGTTGATATTGCAGGCTGAACTTGAAGTTTGCTCTGTCCCTCGTTGTTGCATTGTGATTAAACTTAAAAGTATATTTGTGTCTGTAGCTATTACGTTCTGAATAACTCAAAAATTTGAGGAATGTACTTCCAATGTTCAAAAATCATTATCCGATTCAGCAAAGAAATTCCTCATGTCATTGACAAAAGAACAGAGACTTAGGTCTGTGTTGCTCACTTTCATCTTATTCATTAAAGTAACCCGGCATATCAGCCAACATTCATACAAGAACTTTACTTGGAGAACCCATTGTTCAGCATTTACCAGCAGGCTACAGGACAATCAATTAGGCTTACCACAAATTCCATGTCCCGCATTGTAGAAGACATATAGTAAAAATGGGAAAAGCCCAGAAAGGGACATAAAAAACACTGGAAAGACAGCATATAAAAAAATAATTAAAAAATAAAAACAAGTTAATTGTACTTTAGATGTTTAACCTATAGAAAATAAGATTCGCAAAGTATATTACGACTTTAAGACTTCCATGTTCCCAGTGCATAGACTCATCCATGAATATAGGCTGAAAAAGCAGACACTATTCACCTCAATCTGAGGAGGAATTTTCTAGCAGCTGAACCACTCCAAGATGATGCTTACAATTGTACGGTTTACATTGGGAGTTAATGTATTCTTCACTCCTAGAAGTGCTCAGGTGTGTGAGCTTCCTCAACATATAATGTGAAGTATCTAACCTCAAAAAGTTTTCTAGCCTGGGTGAATCTTTTTAGGCACTTTGTAATATTAATGCCCTGTGAGTCCAAGAATTAAAATATTTCTGGACATATTTATTTAGTATTGCATCAAATTTTACCTGCTTACTATGTATGCATTATGGTATCAGAAACAGCTCTAGGTACTGGTGAGAGGGTCATTAACAAAACAAATAAGACCCCTGGCCTACTAATGCTGGAAAGGACGAAAGATAAACATCTGAACAAGCACAGAAGATCATTTTAAATAGTGACAGGTGCTATAATGAAAATGTTAACAATATAGGGGACAGAGAGCATTAGGGTGGAGGGAAGCAGAGGTTACTTTGGCTAAGATCGTAATGGAGGGTGTCTTACACCCTCTCTGTGGAGATGATATCTCAACACAGAACTGAATGGTGATACCCTACAAAACATTTACAACATTATTATGTTTCCCGAACTGTCTTTTATATCCCCGTGGCAATATTGTAGTTACCTATTTATGCTGTCTAACCCCTTCCCCTTCTCCCTCGAAGCTGATGTTGTATAATATTGTATGTCAACTATACTTGAATATACATATATAGTCACAAGATGTGGAGTAGAATGTGGGAGTGGAGTCAATGGAATTGTAATAGATAAGTATGATATCGGGGGGGTGGGGCAGCGTATTAAGGGAGGGGGGTTGTCACCCTGAAGATAACAAGTATCAATATTGCACTGTGTTGTACACTTGAAACTAATTAAAAAATAAAATTAAATTTAAAAAAAAGAACTGAATGGTGAAAAAATAGTGAGCAGTTGTAACGGTCTAGAGTAAGAATAGAAAAGAGAATAGTAATTGCAAAGGTCCTGAAATAGGAATAAGCAGTGCATATTTTAAATAAGGCCATTGTGGATAGAAAGAGAATCATCCAAATCACGACTGGAGAGGAGGGTGGTAAGGTGACAGGAGCTGCACAGTCCTGGAGGCGTGTGAAGGGGCTCGGGTCGTATTATAACATTAATGGGAAGCCCCTGGAGGCTTTTAAACAGGAGGTTTATGTGATTTAAACTATCTTTTCAAAGACCAAATGGCTTATGTACTGAAACAATTTGGAAACAGGTTTGAGAGTCAGACGTAGGTAAAAATGGACAAGTAAAGCTAGGTTAGTTTATAGTTGTTTATATTTGAAGCCAAATCAGTAGAATTGTCATGTGTTTTGACCTCTAGACCAGAGATACATATAACTAGAGAATCTACCAGGCCCAAGTTCTCTAAGCTTTAGTTGTATAATAGGAGTGAGGAAGAACACCTACCCTATAAGCCTTTGTGAGGATAAGATAATAGATGTAAAATTGCTCGTAGAATCAATGTTCAATGTGTTCGCTAATTGGATAAAGCTACATACACAATCCATTTCATCCTACGCAGTCAGGGCCTCAGCAAATCCTTTCGTTCATTTTGTAGCACTCAAAGTTAGAGGAATCTTGCAGACATTTTATAGGCAAATATCAGGCAACCCAGCAAACAGTATTTCAACACCTAGCTCCTTCCTCCTCCATAAATTAACCAAAACTCATTTTGCATGTTTACCAGTATATTAATTTCTTTTTAAAACTGTTTATGTGAAAAGTCAAACACACACAAAGTGAAAATATTCTCCACAATCCTATCTTATGCAGATACTCGTGATTAACATGTGGTTCTATATTAACTTTCTTTAAGGCAAGTAATTACCCAAATTCTTTATCTAGAAAAGACTGCTTTAAAACATCTACGTATTTGATTGTATAAGTAAATTAAAGAAGTTTCTAAAATTTAATTGACAATGTTTTAAAAAGAAGAAAAATATTAAGTATTATATACCACATATAGAAAATTTGAAAAAGTATGATATCCAAAATATCACATAAAAATACAGGTACAGTCACCTTAGTTGATGTACAGAATGGCAGGATAAAATAACCAACCCAATATACACAGCATTTCAGAGAAAGTTCTACTTCCATGAACCCCACACAGTCAATTATACAAATTAGTATTATGTCCACATCTAAATGGGATCAGGTTAATATAAGCCTAGTTGATAACCTAAAAGAGATCATCCAAAATTTTTCTCTCTAAATATTGAGAAAACTTTCCCCTGTTGTGAAGAATGAATACCACTTATTTGCAAATGTCCTATTGTGATGGGGAGATAAGACCTGTTTGTTCACCTACTCAACCCTCCTATATGCTAATATACATTATTGCATCACAATTACCCTAATAACGATTAAATTTTCATTTTTTGGATCAAAAAATCTGAGCTTCAGAACAGTGAAATGGTTTACGCAATGTCACAGAATAAGCTGCAAATCTTGAAATGAACCTTCGCTTTTTCCATGACACCGTATCATGCTCTAATATCCTGCTGTACGAGAGACAATGGAAACGGAGCTTATGTCTTCCTTTAAACTAGAGAGTATGATTTACTAGCGTCCATACTGCTGAAACAGCACTTGGCTGTGTCCCTCCCCACCCAACCCTCTCCCTTGTTTCCAGACGTGAGAAAACACATCTGTGCCTCTGCAATCCAAAAGTGGCCCTTCTTACCAAAACATAAATATACTAGGTCAGAGTTCAGAAGCTACTCAATATGTTCACATTCTGCCATTTTCACACTGGCTAGTGTTAGTTAGATATATCTCCCATTCAAGTGCAAGCTCTTTTGAGTGCAGGAACCATCTTGTTTATTTTTTCTTTCTGAACAGTTCTCTGATTTTTCTCCTATCTTCTCATCCTCTGTAAGTTCCTCTCTATTTGTGTATTATATTAATATTTGCTGACCTTCCATGCCCAGATGGGTGGCCCAGCTGGTCAGTCCAGTAGAGCTGGAGCAGAATGTGGGTGGGAGCAAAGATTAAATGTTAGAAGGCTTTCCAAAGGATAGTATTAGTATTATCAAACAAAAGGATATGTGCAAAATGTGTCATCACAGGTGAATTGTACAGATCCAGTGGATAATCTTAAATATTTGGAGTTGGGATTTGTAAACCAGGAATCAAAGAGGATGGAAATGGGAGATGTCTTGGTCAATTTTAAACACATTCCAATAACTCCCAGAGGGTTTAAACATTACTTTAAGCACTTATATCCTTAGGTGCATTGGCATAATTTAAAGGAGCCTAAAGGTAATAACTTGGCATTAAATGTTTAAAAAGCATGTCATGTGAGTCAATGCATGACCTACTCTTCACAGTCACATATTTTCTCATTGTACATGAAAAGGCTCGCTGATTTTTCTCCCACCTTTCATTTCTTTGTTTTAATTTTTCAAACTTTATTTGGGAACAGTGTGTTTTTCCAGGACCCATCAGCTCCAAGTCAAGTCGTCCTTTTCAATCTAGTTGTGGAGGGCGCAGCTCACGGGCCCATGTGGGGATCGAGCCGGCAACCTTGGTGTTATGAGCCTGTGCTCTAATCACCTGAGCCAGCTGGCCGCCCTCTCCCACCTTTTAAATGATGGAACTTGTGCCTTCTCCAGTACTTTATAGCATTATATTCCTATGCTGCTTTGGGGTTTCATGTCCCTCTTCAATCATCCATTATTCTCCCCTCTCTTTTTAAGCCATTGAATCCCCACTTGTTCTGTACTTGTTCTTGAAACTTCCATCGAGCTTCCATCCACCCATGATTCTTCCTCCCCTGGTCTTTCCCTATCTCCCTCCCTCATGTTGACATCTTATCCTTTTTTACTTTCCTGGTTCCTTGGTGTAAAGAGTGAAAATCAACTCAGTTTACATTGGAAAGCAACATGGCCTTTCAAGCTGACCATGTTTTCACAGTCCTGTAAGCCTCTTGGACACTGGGTATGGTCAGTTTCACAGCAGTTTAACACCTTTCTTTAGGAAAACTGTTACAGTGAAGAACTTTTTCATATCTAGGTTGCATTTGTGAGTAGTTTTCTATCACTTTTAAATATCAGTCCAAAGACAAAATAAAGATGTTTTTGCTTTTCTTAGAATCAAGGTATAGTTTTAAAACCATTTGCTATTGCATTCAAAGAAGCACATCCACTAGGAAATTATTCTCCTTTCCCTTCAAGTAGCAGTACCACAACTGACGAGGATCAAAACTTGAACTACAAAACAGTCTCCTCACTGGTCTTTCCACTTCCTTATTTAAACCTCATTTCATAAATTCCCCTATCCTATCACTGCCAAAATATAATACAATCATCTCAATCTTCTGTGGGTAACACATTAGCATTTCCATACTTCTTATGCAGTGCTGCAGAGTCCTTAGGGTGGCATCACAGCCTTCCACCAGAAGACCACCGCCCCTCTCAAATGCTCCATTCCGGCCATGCTAGTCACTGTTTTTCATCAGTATCTAAAACTGTATTGGGTTTCTGTGCTTTTGCTCACTCCTTTATATCTGAGCCATGGCTCTGCCTCAAATTCCTGCCCCTCTCTTTTCAGCCTATTACAACTTCCCCATCCTTCACTTTTCAACAGAAGTTTTATCACCTCAACAAAGTCTTTCCTTTTCTCCCGAAACATAATTGTCTATCGTTTCGTTTGTGTTCTTAGTATAATACATATGCATACCATATTTTCACTATAGTACTAATTATATTACAATGTTTTACTACCATGACTGTTTCCCTTACATAACAAATTTCTTGAGGGCAGGAGGCATATCAGATGCACCTTTTTTAATATTGTGTTGATTACTGTACTTAAAACATGTACCTAACGTGTTAGAAGTTTGCAGCATGAAGGTAGCCTAGGTGAAAAATCAATTTTGCTTTAACGAAGTATATGAGAATTAAGCGAACGTTTAAAAAAGAGGGTCACCAGTCAACAGAGGAAGATTTACCATAAAGCTAGTGCTCGTCCCCCCTTGCACAGCCCTTGACAGTGGTGAAAATTGCTGGAGCTGTCGGGTGTTCTAGAAGGGCAAGGATGGCACCATGCAATTGGCCAGCTCCGATGTGAGTATTTACAGCAGATTGTTGAAGAGAGCAGACTCCAAAGCTGCACTGATTTGCTGTCATCTATTTTCTGTTTTAAATAATCATTTTCAAAACTCATTTTACACAAAAATGTATGTACTTTTTCTTAAGAGGAATCCCCACATTTTATAAGCTTCTCCCTCCACAAAAACTCCCTCCACTCCTGCCAATCAGACATGAAAATGGGGCTGAGGTGGGCCGAAAGGAAAGTTTGAGTCATAACACCACAAATTGCTCCTCATTACAAAAATGGCATCACGACCTCAACAGGATGACACTGTTGAGATAAAGCCGGTTGTAGGCCAGGAGCTCCATTCAAACCTGGGGTATGTGTTATGAGTTAGTTTTACAGAATGTCTTTGCTGCCATCTTCATTCTTACCTTTTTAAATTGAATCTTTAAATACCTACTTTCCTGATAACCTGGTGACCGCTCCAAAAGAAAAGGCCATTTGACATTTATGCTTGTATTCAAGAGCGATATTCAGTATGGTAACATAAACTTGTATATAAATCCAAAAATGTAAAACAGTAGTCTCCAAATAATATTAAACTACTGGAGGTGCCAAAAAAATGCATACACATTTTAAGAGATGTTATCTATGTATTACTTTTCGAAGTTGAATTGAATTACGGTAGCAATGTGTACTTGTAGTATGACGTTCGCTCAAAAGATGGCGTTAATCAAATGAATGCTAGCTATTACAATGTATTACAATTTTAAAACAGTTTTTTCTCTTCTTAAAATGGGTATACATTTTTTTGGCACCCTCTGTATATTACCCAACACTGTCAAGGTGACATACATTATAGTGCTGATTTTTCACTAAATTATTCTAATGACTTCCAAAACGTTTGCTCATTTTTAGAAATTGTTAGTACTAGATCTCCTTGAAATGACTATCAGAGTCATGATATGACATAAGGGAAAAACAAAATTTCCCAACACTTTCTCATTAAATGGATAGATATTAGGTGATGTATAGTCTCAATTTCTCTTCACATCAACAATATTATCCATAATTCCAAAGCTTCTTTTGTTTTACTTTTTGGTGTGTGTGTGTGTGTGTGTGTGTGTGTGTGTGTGTGTGTGCGCATGTGTGTGTACAAATAGGAATTGTATTAAGGATTTTATAGCTTTCACAGTAATATCTGATATTTTAGTATATTCAATATATCTCTTATAGAAGGCATTTATCAGGTACTATTGCAATAATATTGTAAAACCACAGACCCAAAAACTCAGTATCTTACAAAAATAAGCATTTACTCTTTTGCTTCTAGATCAGCCAGTCCACTATGGCTTTGGCTGGTCTAAAGTGGATTCTTTGGGGTACCTCTGTTTTAGATACCCTGAATGTTATACATTATTGGGGCTTGGCTCCAAGATGAAGGTTGCATTCATATCTGCTACATGTATTCCACACTCATCTGGAAACAGCAGTTACCCAGGAAATCTTCCTGCAATGACGGCAGTACAAGAGGGCAGCAAGCAGGAATGCCTGATGTCTTTTAAGGCCTCTATCGGAAGCATAACACTGCGGCTTCCACCTACATTTCACTGCCAAAGGAAGTCACGTGGCCAAGTGTAACATTAATGGGGAGAAAAAACATATGCCACTCTCTCTACTGAAAGTCTCATGTCAGAAACAGAGTTGCATAAATCTACAAGAGAAAGGAAGAAAGACTTCAGAATAATGCAGCACACTACATAAACCAAGTCTCAAAAATTCATTGTTCATGCAATGTTCAGTTTCATTGAAGTGTCCAATTTTTTTTGCTAGTCAAACCAATTTGCTGAGGCCAGATGAGAGCAGAGAGATTGTGGAGAGGTGGCCCATTATTATTGTCAGGAGTGTGGGTTTTGTTGCCCCACTTCCCAGGATTAAATCCTTGCTTTGCCATGTAAGCTTTGGATATTTCAATAGCTCAGTTTCTTCATCTGTAAAATAAGGATGATAACAAATCTAGTACTCAAGTTAGTTAAAATGTACTTTGAATGGACCCTGCCTCAGATTAAGTGCTTTATCATATGCATTAGCTCTCTTTTTAATTTTGTAAATGAACACGGTTAATGAAATGATTGGCAGATGTCCGGTTCATTATAATGACCTTCTCCTACACTAAATAAAGGTAAGGTTCAACCAGATGGTGAAAGTGGAACCCACATCCTGGGAATACCTCATCCCTAATCACTCATTCAAGTCCTGTTTTTCTTCCCATTCTTCCCCAACCCCAGACGCGTCAGCCATGCTTGTGCAGCTAAGTACTGGACCGGAGTCTGCAGGGCTCCCATCGTTGCCTGCCCACCTTCTCTCCAGGTGTTTCTCTGGAACTGTGGGTCTAAATGCTGCACAAGCTTTAGTTCCTTCAAGCAGCCACAGAAAGACAAATCAAAGTTAGGGAAGGGGAAATGGAGAGCCCCTATACTACTCCATCTAACTCAGGCAATGCATGATCTTTTTAAAAATTGTTTTCTTAAAAAAAACACAGCTAAGCATTTATGTGAGATGAAAGTTGACACCTCTACAACTCTTTGTTTGGATGTGGAGTTGCATAGAGAAAAATTAGGTACATTTTCTTCTGTCAAGTAAAAGTTGCTGAATATGAATTATGTTGATTTATAATAGACATGTCATTTGTAACCTTCCAGTCTTCGCAGTCTGCAAAACAAATTCCACTCGTCATAAACATCCTCTTAACTGTGCGTCCGCTCCACCTTCCTCTTGTATCCCCTCCAGGTAATTCTCCATGCTGATTTGTTCTGGTCTGACATCTCCTTTGTGTGCTGGGATTTCAGTTAACCTTTTATACTTTTATAACAGATGCCACATACAGGCTAGTCAGGGATTTGGTTAATTGCTTCTCTGATGGAGAGACCAGCCTCAGTTGCAAGGGATTTAAAAAGATTCAGGAAATCAACAACAGGTAAATTAGGAAAGGATCAGAGACTTCCCCACTGGAAAAAAATGTAAATGTTAAAAGCTTGATCTAATCCTCAGGCTCATGCATATTTCTAAAATAGGATTTGTCAACTGTGAATGCAAAATAGCTCCAATTTGATATTAGTGACTTTGTCTGTTTTATATGCTGAAGCCCTAAAGCACCAGAATAGACTGCCAAGTATTGATGCGAAAGTATTGACAAAGCAGAAGGCTTCACGGTGAGGACATCCCCTTAGAAGGCTCCACGCAGCGCCTCTGTAATTACAGCTGCAGCCTGCATATCACAACTCCAGTCTGTGGGCCTGTGGAACTTGATTTCACCTTTCACCCCTCCCAACAATTTAAAAAAAAAAAAAAAGGACAGAGAAAGAGGAGGAGGGAGCTCATTAACTACTACAGGTAGGACGACATTACCTGAAACAACTAATCTTTGTGGGATAACATAGCAGGAAAAAGCCATCATAAAATGAGCGGTTAAGGTCCTTCAGATGCAGGAATGACTAATAGCCCCTGTGTCATTGCTTTCATTAAGTCCCACTTCAACAGCGCACACAACTCGCCTGCGACTTCTTAGAAAATAACAGGCGGCCTGTGGTGGGTTCTCCTCTCAATAAGGCATTAGAGGAGGAGGGCAGGTCCCTCAGTTAATTGTGAATTCTGTGGGACCAGAAGATATGCTTATCAGCATAATGGATTCATCATTATCGTAATCTACTGAAGAGGCTGTGTTTTTGTAACCCAAATGCATGCTTTACAGAAAGTGGTATTGGTGACAGAATAGGGCTATCCATTGTACGATCTGTTTGCCCTGGGGGCTGAGGTAGACAAGCATTTGGCATATAAGCAGGGAATATTAGCATTGCTAGTTGCATTTATTTGTATTTCATACTTTTTAAGTTTTGTGTATGAAGTCTGACAATTAAGTTCACAAACTTGTTGCAATGATGTTGCTAACCTTTTTTGATATCAAAGGGATTTTCCGTTATGAATTTGTACCAACTGGACAAACAGTTAACCAAGTTTACTGTTCGGAAGTGCTGAAAAGGCTGTGTGAAAAAGTTAGACGATCTGAACTTTTCACCAACAATTCATGGCTCTTGCATCACGACAGTGCACCAGCTCACATGGCACTGTCTGTGAGGGAATTTTTAGCCAGTAAACAAATAACTGTATTGGAACACCCTCCCTACTCATCTGAGCTGGCCTCCAGTGACATTTTATTTTACCTAAAGATAAAGGAAATATTGAAAGGAAGACATTGTGATGACATTCAGGACATCAAGGGTAATATGATGACAGCTCTGATGGCCATTCCAGAAAAAGAGTTCCAAAATTGCTTTGAAGGGTAGACTAGGCGCTGGCATTGGTGCATAGCTTCCCAAGGGGAGTACTTTAAAAGTGACCATAGTGACATTTAGCAATGAGGTTGCAGCACTTTTTCTAGGATAAGTTTGTGAACTTAATTGTCTGACCTTCGTATGTTTCATAATGTACATTCTATTTTTATAGAGTTGTAACTATTCCTACTTTATAAAAGAATAAATAATAAATACAATGACAGTGAACGCTCGAAAGTGTTTGAACCTATGTGATGTAACAGAAAAAGTCTGAGCCCATTTACCTCAGAGTGGAATCATTCTTGGGGTAAGCATGGTGTTCTGATTTTAGGAATGCCACGAGGAGCGGTGGAAAAGGAAGCGCATGAGCTTTAAAATCAGCCTGTCTGAAGAATTCCCTTTCCATCTTTTGAAAAACAATACGATCTTAAACAAGTTATTAACATATCTACAAAATCAGGATAATAGCAAGCTTCACAGAAATATTCTCAAGAGAAAAACCAAATCAATGAAACCACTTAGTACAGAGCTGACTAACCAGAGTGTGCGTCAGCGTTAGCCCCATTCTTGCCTCTCTCCTAGAGCCATTGGACTTCCCTTTGACCACTCTGGGGTAGTCTGTCTTTGTGGCTACATTCTGTTGTTTTTCTTTAATCTCTTTCACTATTAAGTATAGATATTCCATAGGTTCATTTTCTTAGCTTTATGTGTAATCCATCCTTTATTTAAAAGGCAATAGATTACTACAAGGAAAAGTTATAATATTTTAGAGCAACTAATACTAGATAAGGTAGAAAAAAAGAGTTGCCTCCCTTGACCACTGTTTCTTGGTTAACTCTCTCCTGTTTCACTCACTCACCATCCTCTTCACACTTCAGGGGCTAGTGATCCACGTCACCTGTTTAGACCCTTCTCTTTATTCTACAGTTTCCCCATCTCTCTGGTAGGAAAGCTTCCCTTGCTCCATTTTCACCTCACCTTGTAACAGGATTTAGATCAGCTTAGGCTCCAAAGTCCTATTCCACTGGAGTTGAGTCTTACCTTGTCAACTTTCTTTATATAAAAAAATACAAACAGAAGCCCTCTTCCACCATAGCATTTTGCTCTCCTCTTACTTTTCTTTATCTCTATTTTTTTATTCTTTCACTTATCTCCCCCCCCAAACATTCTCCATCTACTCCCCACCATGAACCAATAGCAACAGCAAACACTGTGACTCAGTTTTGAACTATAGTTCCAAAGATTTAAATTTGAGCTATGACATAAAATTATTCTCTTTCCTACAATTACTGAGTTACTATCTCATTATTATTACCAGCAAAACAAACATGTGAGCCCTACCTGAGAGACATATACAGAAGGTTGCACAATCAATCACAGATTCTATCGTGTGCTTCAGCAAATTACAACAGAAAATTTCAAATGGAGACTGTAAGACAGGGAGAATGGACCAAGTCATGCTACAACAGGACCAGAGCATGTGATCCAAAAGGACACTTATAGTCTCATCCAGAAAGAAACAACTGTCATCGATAAAAGCAAGGGGAAAAAAAATCACTTGACTCCCAAATGGTAGCTATGGTAATGTCATGCAGACAAAGCAGCAGTTAATATATTATTCTAACAATATACTGTCCTTGTTGGAGATAACCAATGAACTGCCTCAAGTGAATTGTTTCCACTTTCAGTGCCTCTTTTGATGTCCCTTTACATAAAGGCATTTTAAATAGTAGAGTTGAAATAAATATCCAAATATTCAATGAGTAAAATCTTTATTGATGGGCATTTTATTTAGGAGGGGCTAACGGATCCAATAGAAGCCATGAATATTGATCAGATTCACCCAAAGCTGCTTATATTTTAATAATCTTATGTAATATTAGTTAAATACAACACTGGTTATTCTTTTCTAGTGTCCCAATTTTAACAATCAGGGATGCCCCGGCACTGGAAGTGACTGGATGCAATGAGCAAAAAAGGCTATACGCATAGATAGGTGGAGGAGGGAGCCGAGTTTTCCTGCTGTCGGTTAGGCCTCCCTACCTCAGAAACATATTTAGCCTCGTCAGTCATATCGCTAATAAAAGAAAACCACAACAATATGTCAATCTCCACGGCACAGATTTGGAACTGTTCTAAGAACATTCATCTACCTGTACAGCGTCAGTTGATTATTAAGAACACAGGCTCTGGGGACAGATTGTGGGCCTTGCTAGCTCTGTGACATAATCACAGAGCTCATTAACTTCTCTGTAAAGTTCTTATGAAGGTTAATTTACACTGTGAAACACTTAGAACAATTTATTAAATGTTTAAAAATTATTTGCTACTATTTTTATTCCATTTTATAACAAAAAATGGCACTATTTAGAGGAGATTTCTGTCTAGAACAGCGGTTCTCAACCTTCCTAATGCCGAGACCCCTTAATACAGTTCCTCATGTTGTGGTGACCCCCAACAATAAATTATTTTCGTTGCTACTCTATAACTGTAATTTTGCTACTGTTATGAATCATAATGTAAATATCTTTTTGTTTTCCGATGGTCTTAGGCGATCCCTGTGAAAGGGTCATTTGACCCCCAAAGGGGTCGCGACCCACAGGTTGAGAACCGCTGGTCTAGAAGCTCAGGAAAGCTACTACATATCCTGAATGAGTACACTGACGATGCTGTGGATGCTGTAATTCAAATAAATATTATGCTCTGAGATCATTACGTTTAGATAATCAGTTATGCATAAGATGATGAGCATTCCCAAAATAACCTCAGGACCTAGAAGAGGACTAAAAACTAATACTTCAAAATTAGGTTAATGTGATTATACATCATCACTCAATAAAAAGTCTTGAAATGTTATAATGGGACTATGACATTTCTATGCCTACCTCACAGAGGTAGGACTCTGCTTGGTCTCAGAGACATCAACACCATGAACAGAATAGAGGCAGACCAAGATATGCTACAAAATTATTAATTCTAGTCTCTTTTTAACACAAAGCTATATAATGTACAGAGTATAAACAAAAGGAACCCAAGAAAAATGATGTGTCACTTTACTTTTCACATGTTCCAGTGAAAAGTGTTTCCAGAGCTAGAGGTAAGACTATCTCCTGGCACTTGGAACTTATATTCCTATTTTCATGATTAAGGTCATTCGACTATCTTTATACTCTGTCTAATCAAAAACATATGCTAAAAAGACCATTAGAGATTGCTAAATCATATTTTAAAACGTAAATCTAAACCGGACATTATCGCTCTTAAATTGTTTTCTATAGCCTCAAATCAATTACTTAAAAAAAAAAAAAGTAAGGATCACACAGTCCTTGGAGACAGAGAAGAAGAGAGAGAAAGAGAAAAGTTGGATGTGAGTAAACATGAAGAGGATTCCAGGATGAGCCTGAGGCACTATAACATTTGGAAGTCAGACAAGCAAGACCAGTAAAGGAGATGAAGGAGGAACTCATGATAAAAGAATTGGAGAATGTGTCTTTGGAGCCAAAAAACAAGAGTCCTCAAGAGAAAGGAGCAAGCAAGCGTGTCTAATTCTGCTGAGAGTTTGAATAACATGACAGTGGAGATGTGACCATTGGCTTTGATGCTGATAATGGAGATTATTATGACATCATCAAGAGCAGAATGAGAAGTGGAATGAAAAGATTTAGAGTACATGGGAGAACATGAGATATTAGGCAAGAGAAATGGTTGTGGAAAGTTTGATAGAGAAACGGGAAGGTAACCACTGGGATGCATGGGTCAGGGAGGGTATTTTACATAAATAGATTCTAGGCTCTATGTTGGTCGGTGATTTTGTTGTTGTGTTGACTACTCAGTGTTCAGTGCCCAGTGCAGTGCCCAGCACACAGGAGATGCTCAAAGAATTGGTTGCCTGAACCAGTAATCAAACACAGGGTATAAACCAGAGCTCAGCTGAGGATGATGCCTAGGACCCAACGCAGAGAGAAGTTTATGGACAGAGAGACAAGGAACAGCAGCCACACCTGCCTTCATGCTTGGAGCCCCTGCTTGATTTGGTACCAGGCCCTCCCACAGGTCCACACATCAGAGAGTTTAGGATAGCCTAATGATTTTCTCACAAGTAAACTTTTTACTTCCCATTTCACTTTGTTTCACCTATCGGGGAAGCCTTTCCATGTCCCTCCTTCTCGTCACATGGCTATCATTGTATTTTTTGGCTGTCATTCTAACTAGTCAGCAAGCTCCGTAATGGTGGAGACTATGCCCTACTTGACTTTTCATCTTAATGTCTAGCAAAAGGTCTGCTAAAAATCAGATATCAATACATATTTGGTGAATAAATAATAAATGACATCCCTGGGAATGCAATGTGTTTATCATTCAGCACACATTCTAGTCATCTTGGTATTTCTCATTACGCACTAATCCATGAGTGGATATTAATATTTTGGTTTACTAGCTTCTTGTGGGTTAACAAGCTTGACCCAATTCCTTACAGTTTAAGAGAACAAGTAAATTCCTTTTTTGGGTTATGTGAGTTTAGGAAATAGGACCCTAATCCCAAAAAGTAGAGGCCCAGCCACCTTCACTATATACCAACTTAACTAGTATAGATAGTAAAAGTAATAAGTTATGATGTTATCTCACAAGTTTTGAATAAAAATACTTTCCTATTTGCTCATGAGTGACTTGAAACCTTAAAATTAAAATTTTAAATTATATTTTATTACAGCTCATATGGCCATGTACTCTTCCTTTTAGCATCATATATTACCAAACAGTGAATAATCCACACTGTCACAATAGAGGACAATTTTTTTACATTATCTTTTTATTTAATGCCCAGATTAGATTTGTCCTAATAGAATAATAAGATTTCAATGCTAAGTTCTCATCTCTAGCCTTACTGTTATAGAAATTGTCACTAAATGAATTAACTGTAACTTCTTTTGACATTTATTCTTATATGCTGGGGCTTAAAGAAGCTACCCTGCTTTTAATTTTTTTGGGGGGGTAACTATATTCCTCTGGTCTTTCATTCCTATTAATATTTAACATGAAATATGATGCCTTTAAATATCAATAATGTCCCAGGTCATCCATAATTCATAAATTCCTTTTTAACATGTAATCCATAGGTATTGGTATTATCCATTGACTCTGGAATTAAAATGAGATAGAGCTGTGGCAAACAGCAGTGGAAAATAACTCTCCGTTTCTGCAATCTCATAAAAATCAACTGGTTAGACGCAGTTCATATTAGCTCCATGTCAAGGAGAAAAAGCTATTAGAGGCACCCCGGGGATCCAAATTGCATTTTATTTATTTTATTTACATTTTAACAATGTTTGATAAGGTAGAGCTCTTAAGAAATACTGTATCATTTGCAAGATGGGGTGCTGAATCTTAAGAAGAAACTAGTCTGAACCATGACAAATGCCATTTTCAAAAATGAATTTTAAAAGTATTTACAGCTGCCAGTCTAAAAATATGGCTGTGTTACTAGAAATATGATCACATTCCAATGTGGAAGAACAATGCATGGGTGAAATAGTATGCCTTTCTTAGATTAATCAAAGAACAGCTCTAAAGATAACAGAGAGTTATTCCTTTTAGGGCTAAGATATTTTTATAAAGCTTTATTTAATTCCCTTAATAATGAATGAAGCTTTACTTCAATGTAGATAAAAATATTTCACTTCTGGAGAGGCCTCAATAAATTTACACCAGTGCATTGCATATTGCACAATACTAAGTTAACAATGGCTAACTACATTTCAAATACCTTCAAGCTAAAGAAATGCTTTTTCAGTCATGACACTGTCAGAGTATGTTCTATGAGATCTTAATTAATCAAATAATGTAAAAGGTAGAGTTAACTCTGATGTTTGTATTTCATCCAAACTTTTAGTCTCACATTTCTTAGAATGCTCAGCATATATTGTAAATAAGCACTAGAAGAATATCTAATAAAATGTTTGGTTTTTCATCCCAAGGGAACAGACAAGAATACAGACTGCTCCCTTCCTCACTCACTCGGCTCCAGTCACCTGTACCTGTATGTGTCTGTCAGGGTGTGAACAAGGACGCAAAACATGATGATTATTACCAAATAAGGAATTAATTTGACTTCCACCTAGGCTTTCCCTATAGCCTAGAGCAGTGCTTGGCACATAAAAAGCCCTTAAAAAATAGTGGTTGGATGAGAGAATGAATGAATGACAAGGACAGTAGTAATAGTGACAAGAAAAACAGAGTAGAAAAAGGAAACATTTAAAAGCATGTTAAAACAGATTCTATTAAATAAGTAAAAGTAAATATAAAAAAAAAAACATTAAAGATGACTTGCAGAATTTTCAGACAAAGTGACAAAATGAATTTTATTTTCTCTGGAACACTAGGCCCCTCGTGCTGTAGTCCCCGTCTCCCTCTTCATACTTGTAAGACTAACCTCAGACTCTGGGCTCCATTAAGAACTCAGTAATTACAGTTCTTGGAAACTTATGCTGTTTCTTACACATAGAAGCTGTTCCTTACACATGGAAGACCATTATTTGCCATTTACCACATCATTATTGACAACCTATGTTCTCAACATTGCGCCTACCCATCTCACAAATGTTATCACCACCTTGTCAACAGGCAACATGGCAGCTTTCAAATGTGAGCTCCAGCCAGGCTCACCCCATTTAGAAGTGTTTCTACCTATCATTGCCTTCCCCACAAGACAGCGATGCAGCCCCTCTTGTCTACCAACTATACTCTATTCAAATTCTGTTCTGGTGTCTTCACCAATGCCCCATCCTGCACTTATCTACATTTCTGTCTTGGTCAACCAAGTGGCAATTTCTTAGTAGCAAAGATGTCCCTAGTTCTTTGAATTAGGGGGATTTTGGAGAAAATAGTGATATTTAAGTTAAAAGATGAATCTAGATTATTCAGGTTGATTTTGAGAACAAAAAAAGGAGCTGTGGTAGAAATAAATAATTAGTTCATTAATTATGTGTTGATTTATTTTCTAGGTACTATGCTGAGCATGAAGGACACAATGATGAATAAATAAGATTCCTGTCCTCAAGAAGTTCCAAATCTATAAAGAGAACCATATTTGAAAACCAAAATTTTAACCTATATAGCTATGTCCATGATATAAAATTATATCCAAGTTTCATAGACTATAATATACAGTTTTAAGCTTTATAAATATAAAAGTAATAGCTGAATTTATGACATAGAATCAGGTCATATCAGAAACATATATACCAGGAAAAAATGCCAAACTAACCTTAAGGTTTCCACTGAAATTTCAAAGATGCAATCTTTCCCTAGATTTTGCCACCTAGATATCAGTAACAAACAATCTACTGATTAACTGGTCAAAATGTAACTAAAAATATATGACTTACAAAACTGACCAAAAGTGATAGAAAAAATTCAGCCAACCAACAAGTCAACTCATGGCCCATAAAGTATGCTTTGTCCTCCTAAACAACAACAACAACAAAAAAAAATGCACAAGTGTTTTTCATATTTTGGTATTGTTGTCCTCTACAACCACCCCACTTTGTGCTGTAATGCATATTCAGATATTGAAATGAGTCCATCAATCCTAAAGTCCTTGAACATAATTGATAGGATAGCATTGAAGTAATGCCCATCCAGTGTAAACTTTCTGGTTGAGTAGAGGGCATTGAAAGGATAATAATAATATGCCCAATCATGGAGTGGGAGAGAACCAAAATTAGGCAAATGAGAGTGGAAAAGGCAAAATAAATGTTGAAAGTTGCCCCGAAGAAATGTGGCACAAATATTAGTGAGAGAACCTCAGCAATCTAAGATGTCTCTTGTGATACACACACATACATAGATATGGAGTTTGAATGAAAATGCTATATGACTTAGATTAATGGTTTTCAAAAGCATATGAAAAAGTTAAGTCTAAAGACTACCCACCAAGAGACCTCATACAGTGACATTAACTTGGTAATTTTGCCACGTTCAGTTCAGATGTGGGTCTTGAGTTTTGCTGAAACTAAATATCTCCAGAGCCCTACAGCTGAGAAAGCCTCCTGAAAATGATACTTGTAAGTGACAGAGCTATAAGCTAGGACACCAACTGACCTCAGCTCACTCTCTTTCTTTTTCTCTCTCCTCTAGAATTTATTTATTTTGGCACTTTTTCCTTTTTGATTAAGCCATTCAGTCAAGACTATTTTGAATATGAGAACCATTCTGTCTCTGCCCTTATCCAACCTCCAGAGTTTCCTTATTTCAAAGGTCTTAGAAGAACAGTGTGGGCGTGGAACTTAGCATCACACATGTACCACCTACATCTTCTAGAATGTCACAGGCTATTAAGTGAAGCCACTTTCAGGTTTTTGGTTGGTGTTGGACATAGAAACAGATGAAAGATTTTCAAGCTCTTTTATAGGCTTTTGAGAAGCTCCACCTTTGTATTTCTAATGCTAGAGATGCTCTTTAATACTTTTATGTGTGACATTGATCTGATTAGTCCCTGTATTTTGAATGTATATCAAACCAATACAAAAAAGTGAAATAAATATCGGTGTAAACCTACAGATGTTAGCAACCTTTTCCTTCGCTAATCCTTTAGATAAAGATCACGGATAAAAACACTAAGAACATCTTATACAAATAAACTTATATGTTTGTATAATAATCTGGGTAAAAGACGTTTCAGGTTGAATTTTTCACAAAATTCAATTTTGTGATTCCTCGTCTGTTGAAATAAATCAGCATGATGCTAAAATACATTCCTCTCTCAATATCTGCAGCAAATGTTTTCAGAATTGAAGAAGCTAGACACAAAGGCATGTTCACATGCCCAATGGTAAGATCTAAAAATAAAATTTTAAAACAAAACCACTAAATGTAAGCATTTCTTCACAAAAGTTTGACACTATTCTCATATACTAAATCATAAAATAATACTCTCACATTTCTGCTTTTACAGTTTACTTTCAAATTTTAGAATTTCATTTGATCTTTACCACAAAGACAGTCTAGTATCCCTATTTACAGAGAGATATACAGACACTCATTGAGATTAAGTAATTTATCCAAAATGATTCACCTAGCAGATAGCAGACCAACATGTAGGACTAAAACTTGAACCCATGAAAACTGAATCAAAATCTAGAGCGATTTTCCATAAACCATTAACAGTGTCATTTGCCTCCCTATTTCAGAAAGAAAAGTTAAACAAATTGTGTTGTATAAATGTTCACAAGTAGGAAAAAAACATTGATTCATCAGTCTTCTCCTTAATTCTATTTCAAATACATACGCGTAATGTCCAAAGTACTTCTAATGTTATCCTTCTCCTAATCATGAAATAACCAGCAGTGAACCCTCACTAGAAAAGTATTAAAATAAAAAAGAAGACATTACAGTGGTTATATCATATACTAAGGCCAATGTTACCAGCAGAATAAAAACCCCAAATCGATGAAAAATGAGAATGTCTACAATGAAATCCATGTTCTCAGCTCACTCCTGTATTTCTAAAATTGGCTGAGAGTTACAATGAGACTCACTCTTCACTAGCAAAAGGTCTTATTATCTGTTTCTTCAGACCTAGGCTAGGAGTATCAAAAGTAAATAATGGCCTCATACTTTTCATAAAGCTTCCGCAACTCTCCCCCAAAGGCTACTGGTAATGACTTCTTGTCGAAAGGAACAGAGGAAGCATGTTTTCAATTCCCCTGGAAGTACTTCCACATTGATTTCACAGATGTAGTCATGCACCTGGATGAGTTGGCAGGTGGACACACAATACCCTCCAGCTCTGAGGTAAATCAGACCCCGAGGAGATAGCGGCAGCCCCAATACCCTCTGTGCCCTTCAGATTTTCAAGTGTCACAATGGCACTAATGGCACTGATGTCACTGTCACGGGTTATGGTGTGTTATGTTCCAATTATACAATACATGACAAAAACAGTATCACTTATCTCCTAAACATGAAGGTGCCTAATAATATGTGCAAATGTAGATGTATTTCATGTTAGGTTTTCTGTCATCAATTTGTTTTTGTTTTTGTTTTTTTTTGGAAAAGCCATTCTTTGTCTACAGAAAATGTTCATTTCACCAAATACGGTAAAATCATTTTAGATCTGCAGTTTTCATTCGATTAGTGAAAAATGGATTTGGGTAAACCTAGTTCCAGATTCTGGCTACTCTACTTGTATGCGATGTTAATTAAGGAGCATTACTCCGTATCTCTAGGTCCCTGCATCTTTATCTGCAAAATGGAAATAACACCCATTTTGTAGATTTATGAAATGTTATAATCCACATAAACCACTTACAGTGTCAGGCATGTAATGCCTACCAAGCAAACATTAGCTTTTATCTTTAGCTAGTTTTATTATTGGTAAGTATCTCAAATATGTTTCAGTAATTAAGATTTGTAAGAGAATCTTATGGCCCCTATACATTTTTTTGTGTCTGTTTTGGTTGTTGCTTCATTTGCTGTGTTTTCTTAACATAACATATTTCAGATAGTGAATTTCCATTTAAGTTTCTTTCAAGTGGAAAAACTACTAAAATAACAAAAACCCCTTTACCATATACATTTACCCTTTAGAATTAAAGTAAATGTAAGTGGTTCAAAGTTATTAGTGTCTTTGCAGTAAGATAAAAAATTTTATAATGGTCACTATAAAAAACAAACATTATGAAACATTAAAGTAATACCTATAACATCAACAGTAAGTTTCTTCCCTCTAACTGTACCTTTCCTGTGAAACATTTGATTTTCAGTTACGATAATGATTATTGCTCATTTGGGTAACTAAAATATTTTCCTCATCTAGGCTAACAACACTTCTGAATGAGCTTTTAGAATGACTATTAGCTCTCTGGAGATTTCCAAGACAGTTTGTCACCCATCCTGAGATAACAGACAGTGGAGTGTGAAACTATAGCTTTGTGTAGGTCACAGCCTTCCTGTAAAGTATGGGCTGGAGTCGCTGTAGAGCCAGCTCTGAATTACTGGCCCATGTGCTATAGTTATAGAGAGAAAGATCCTTTGCATGGCCTAGACATATGTGTCCGATGTGATAACCAATGGCCACATGTTTCCATTTAAATTTATTTCTATTGATTTAAATGAAATAAAATTTTAAATGCAGTTCTTCAGTTGCACTAGTCACATTTCATGTGCGCAATAGCTATGTATGGCTAGTGGCGTCCATATTGGATGGCACAGATATAGAACATTTCTATTATTACACAAAGTTCTATTGGTCAGCATTGGCTGACATTGGAAGAACAGACACAAGCAAAGCCTGAAGCCAAATATCACATACCATCTCCAGGATGCAATGAGAGGTAGTTAACACCGACTTCTCTTCTCGTTCTTACTCTTGTTCATATAATATCCTTCACAAATCTGTCTCGAATTCTTATTTACTGTGCTGTTATTTGCAACTCTATAAGTGTAAGCCAATGAATGTTATTTCCACTTGTGCAAGAATGACAGAAGTATGCTCCATAAATGGATTGCTGGGATCCAGAGAAATACATTTGACTATTTTATTTATATTTTTCATCATGTTGATAATAAAACTCTTTCTTATCCCTACTATGTATTTGGGTATACAGAAGCTCCTCAAAAACACTGACTAAGTTTTATTCCATTTAGAAATAATTTAAGATAGTATCACTATGTTAAACTGCCTAATTAAAATGTGAGAGTGTTTCCCTGAAATATCCCTGCTATAGGTGCATAAGATTTCATTCATGATACTTAATATTAATATCTTGTTCTTGCTATGTCTCTTATTATTATTATACTTATCAAGAGAATCCATGGGCTGGAAGTCTTTAGAGAATAGGACATTTGAAACACGCCAATCAATTGTCCTCCCTAAATTCTGATGATGAAACGCCCCTAGAGGAAGGGATGCATTAAATGTTCAGATGATATTCTGTTTTCCAAAGATAGCCAGCTGTTTATACTTGGCAGCAGACTGCAACAGAATTCATCTCATTTGCAAACCTTGAGATATGGAGATGCAGATAAATGTTAGCACTATAAACCAGCAAATGTAGAATGAGCTGTATTCTTAGTATTTGGAGAAAGACTTCATATTTCTTACTTGTGCATATGGAGCTTTGAAAACTTATTCATAAACATGCCATCTGAGCAACATGGCACATGAGGCATTTTTAATATGGCCAAAACTGTATTAAGATACTTCCTTACATAGTGTTACACAAACAAATATTTTAACATTGCACTTGTATAAAATGTTAATAAAAAAGATGGTTAACAGTAGAAACAAAAATGTGTCTGCTGTGTTTTCTTAATAAAATGAGTGTTTTCTGCCAATCAAGTGTCATAGATAAAAACAATAATATTCGCTCTTAGAGACAAAAAAGGTCCTCAATCAGTAGATAAGGAGACATTAGGATTTTTTTAGTAAGTTCACCTGGTTCACACATTCACATCCTAGCCTTTAGGAAAAAGTTCAGCATTCAAGAGGAAAACATGTTCTCATGAGAAATTTGTTTATGGGTCTGAAAACAAATGTCAGGAATCCATAGCATTGGGTGATAACAAATTTTTAAAATATGAGATTCTATTTTAACCCAAGCAATTTTTTTTTCTACTTGGTTGAAGAAAAACCTTCACTCATAGTAAAAAAAAGTTATTACTTGTTTTTGAACGGAAAGCTGTTTAACTATCACGACTAATAGCTAAGCAAGGCAAAATCTGTTCTTTTAGTTGAAGAGAGCTCACTTTGGATCTGTTAATCAATTCATTTTCTCTGCAGCCAGAAGGCTCTTTGTAAAACACAAATCTGATCACATGGAATTCTTAATTAAACCTGTACAGCGGCTCCGATTGTCCATAGGAACCACATCCAAAACTTCAACCTTTAACACGGTCCACACAGCACTGCTTCATTGATCGTTCCTGCTCTAAATCTGCCCTGACACTAGGGCCGTCTCCCAGAGTGCCTGATGCACAGAGGCACGGCATGAATATTGAATGAAGGGGTAAGCAAGCAGTACACTGCTTTTTCTCAGACAAGAAGCATCCAGAGAAAAGAGATAGATACGTATGCTTAACTCATCCCCCTATATAAAACAGAGCACCTTCGTCCCCTTATTCTCCATCTCCTTATTTTTATAGCATAAATAATGCCGGACCTATATTAATGTATGTACATAAACTTCATAACGTGAAAGACGTTGGGTTTGTCCATGGCTATAGTGTCTAATGATTTAAAGACTTTGATGGAGTAGATACATGACAAATTTCTGTTGAATTAAATAAATGAAGGGATAGCTCTGTTCCTTAGACTCAGGTGGGTCATCAGTTAAATGGTCAGAACGTACTTTCCAAAGCCACTGTGCCTCAGCCTGATCCTTCTCCCCACCTCCCCTTCTACACTCCAAGAGATCTTTTGAGGGACTCATTTGCTTACTCCTTGCAGATGTCCTTTTGTTCCCCCTCACCTAGTAAGAACTTCGCTGGTACTCTGACTTCATGCTCAGGTTACTCAGTTTAGCCTGGTGGTGTGGCCCTCGCAAAGCTGCCAAGCCAACACCCACTTCCTCCCTGCCCACGCTCTGCAGGGCACAGCCAGGCTGACCACCTCTCAGTTCTTTGGACCCACCATCATCAGTCTCACTCACTGGTGTGTCTTTGCATAAACTGGTTCCTCTGCATAACCCCTTTTGCCTGGACAAATTCTTAACTTTCTTACAAATCGGTGCTTTAGAAGTAGTTTCCTATGCGAAGGCTTCCACCAAGCTCTGCTAGGTATTTTTCTAGTGCTTTCTACGTCCCATATTGTATGCTACCTACCCTCCCATCGTCTGATTGCTTACTTGTCTGTATTTCCCCCAGACGGCAAGACCTTGGATGGCAGAGGTGACCACTTCCCACTTGGTGGCTGTGCGCAGACCCAGTCTTTGCTGAATGAGGGCGTGGAGGCAAATGCAATTCTAAATCAGCTGCAAATCTCAGTTACTTTTTAGATTAGGACTGGAGATTTTTCCCTCAGGACCTAAAACAACACTGGGAATGTAACAAGCACTTACAGCTTAGCACAGAGAGAATGTGTCACAGTTGATGGCCGATTGACATGTATGGACCAATGTGTTAAAAAGTTCAGCTCAATTGTAGACAAACTGACACTGATCAGAGAAGAACTGAGCTCATCACCAGCAATTTGCTTAAAAAGGCCAACTCTTCCTCAAGTCTGTGAAGGGTATTCCATCCAAGCTCAACATCGCTTTTCTTATACCGGCAAAAGCTACAAACACTGCCATGAGAAGCAAGCACACGTAGGGAAAATCCAGAAAAACATAGTATAAGAACTTTTGGCATTAATTTACTGATTAGTCTTTGATTTTCTAGATAGTACTATGTTTGGGATAAGTCTTAAATTTCTTCATAAATGCCATTATATTGACTCCTAAGATTGCAATAGTATACTGCTACCAATGTTAGAATGGGTAAGAATGGAATATTAGCATATCGAAATCTGTTCTTAGGCAGCACAAAACCGTGAAATTCTACCTCCTTTTTTAAGATTGTGGAGCCCACCTGACCAAGCATGGAGGGAGCTGCACACATTTTCAGTCAGCGCCACAGCAGCAACGCAGAGACAAGCCTGCTCCTCTAATCTGACAACTTATTCTCATAAATCAAGAGCTGCCTTAGGAAGCAACTGGAAACATTACATAAGTACTGGGAGAAAGAATAGTCCAGTATCAACTGAGGCAAAACTCAAGTATCCATTATGAGATAAGTATGCACACGTTTTCATGAAGAAACCATGTGATGTAATTCTTTAACTTATTTTTTTAATTTTTGGAGAGTTCCTTGCCTCTCTTAACCTCACTCTCTTCATGCAGGTAAGTATAAAAATGTCTGTCGCCTGACTTTTTGTGAAAATTTAATTAAATAGAAAACAGGAAACACTTAGCCTATTATTGGCACATAGTAACTCAGTAATAATTGGTTGACATGCTGTTT
>NW_017731351.1:1576050-1590172 GCF_001890085.2 Hipposideros armiger
ATAAAATGGGGAACCTCTGAAAGGGCTAATTTATCCATAAACTAAGCCAGCAGACTACATGAAGACCTCACTGTTCTTGAAATGTGTCCATTTCTGTGAGTTTTCAAAAGAACCGGCTCAGCCTGGCTTACACAATAACCTCTAGAATTTGCAACGAAGATTAAATTAGCTGATATGTAAAGCTTCTGTGTCCCCAGAGACGGTGCCTAATGAACCATACCTCATATTAGTCACTCCCTTTGGTCCCCGCCCTTTGGCTCTAAGCTGACTGTGCCTTACTCTTCACCAGCGGTTCTCAACCTTACTAATGCCGCGACCCCTTAATAAAGTTCCTCATGTTGTGATGACCCCCAAACCATAAAATTATTTTCGTTGCTACTCTATAACTGTAATTTTGCTACTGTTATGAATCTTAACATAAATATCTTTTTGTTTTCCGATGGTCTTAGGCGACCCCTGTGAAAGGGTCGTTCGACCCCCAAAGGGGTTGCGACCCACAGGTTGAGAACTGCTGGTCTTCACTAACAGAATGCAGAGGAGCTGATGCTCTGGTCATAAAGACCAGCAGATGGGTCACAAGTGGCCTTGAGCTTCAGACTGAGTCTCTGGGAACACTCACTCTCGCTCAGAATGCTCCCTCTCAGAAAACTAGGTTCATTCAAGGAAACCCAAGCCGCATGAGGAGGCCAGTGAAGGAAGTCAAGTTGAAACCCACCGCTCAGTGTTAAGTCGGTAGCCAGCAGCACCTGCCAGGCTGTGAATGAGCAACCTCTGAAGCCCAGTTCACTAGAGCTGCATTTTGACAGCAGTTCCAGCTAGCATTCAACTGGAAGTGGAGGAGACGCACCAAGGAAGAATTACCCAGCTGAGCCCAAACAAGTCACAGAACCAAGGAAAAATAATAGTAAATTATTACTTAACCATCCTATGTTTGGGGGTGGTTGTCTTATGCAGCAAAAGATAATAGGAACAGATGCTTATCAAAACTTTTGTCATAGAGTACAAGGTATAAATAAAATAAGATTGGTTGGTGGCATCAGAGATTTAGTAGAGAGGTTGAGATTTTAATCTACTGCTAACCAGCTGATGTCAAAATCTTGGTAGAAATAAGTGATATGGTATTACAACAATTCCAAGAGGCACACAGTTGAACTTTTCTAAAACTAAAATGCATCTTACAATCAATGAGACTGCATAATTGACATTATTTTTTTTCTCAAAGTACTGAAAGATGCAACTTATAATTGATGGCATCTTAGATCTTGAAATACAATATATTGGGAAGATAAATTAAAAGACACCAGAATTTCTTGGAAAGTCAGTTTAAGTAGGTTTTGGGTCTTCAATAAATCAGCAAAATATCTTGAGGCAGGATCCAGGCATTTTTATCTAAACAAGCTTTTCAGGTTAACTTTATATGGAATAATGTCTGAAAAACATGGATCCAAGTATCAAAATATCTGGACCAGACCCATGTTACTTTAGCTCCCCGTGGATATATATTCAGTAAGCTGTAAATGGCATTAAACTTTTGACAGTTTTAGAATCTCGAATTGAGAGATTCAGTAAAGAAACATAAAAAATACTCCTACATTTTATTTAAATAACTCCATAAAGTATAAGGTTTTTTTGTATGTCAACTATAATTGAATATAGGTATAATCACAGGACGTGGAGTTTAGTGTAGGAGCAGAGTCCAGGGAATTGTAATAGATATGTATGATATGGGGTGGGGGGAGTGGGGCAGAAGGTTGGGAGAGGGGAGGTTGTCATTTTGAGGGGTAAAAAAGTGTAACTATTGCACTGTGTTGTACAGCTGAAACTAATTTTAAAAAATGTTTATTTCACAATAAAAAATAAAAATAAATAAAGTATAATTTTGATTATATTGCTCAAAAACAAACTCATTTGGGGGCTACAATAATGAATCTCCCCTCCTTGTTACAGATCCTTTAACAGTTATTATTATTGTAGTGATCCAATTGCCTGTATGTTGTCTACTCCAAGCCATCTCAAGTATGTATGTTGCATTACATTTAAACATTTCCTTTAACTTAAAAAGATTTAGATACTATAATTATGGGTACCATACTTTAATTTAACTAATTATATTCTCTGGAGAGAATGCAGAAAATAATTCTTAAATCGACATATACAATATTCTAAAAATTGATATAAATCTGCACAAACATGCTTTCTAAATATTTAAATTTTTCTTCCAATGTTTGAATTGCGCAAGGAAGTATACTTGTTTTGCAAACATGAAGCAGATTACCTCCAGACATATAAAAAGTGCCTGTTGCTTGGCTCTTTCACTCCCTTTCCCTAGAAATGCAGAAATTGTTGAATCAATTGTGGAATTAAATTTGACATTTCACACCCTGATAACCATGTTGCTGGTTATTTGTGGTTCCTTTTTGTGCAATAAAATGCAGCTGGGAGGCAAATACACCGTGAAGGTGTCATAGCCTTCAGCAACCTTGGTAGTCAAACCTTTCATTTGGTAAATAATTAAAGCCACTGTGATCACTTTTATGGAACTGCAGTCATCTTTCTCCATCACATGCAAAATACATTTCCCAGAACTTTATTTTTGGAATGGTTTAACTTCTAACTTTGAGAACACGGGACGAAAATACACATTAATAAAATTGTACACAGTAAATTCTGCTTCATATGGTGGCAGGAAAAAGGAGCAGATTGTATAACAATTATTTTTACCTTATGGCATTGCACACAGCACTGCATTTTGTAGAGCAATTCAAAGGTAATAGTTATGCAACAAATGTTTATTCAGTAAGTTCTGTAAATAGAATACAATTCTATGTAGGTATGAATATGCTGCAGTAGGTGGAATCAGCTTGTGGCAATAATATTTGGGAAGTTGAAAAATTTGCAATTTTATTTTTCAATTAGAAGAAATTTCAATAAGCAACAAAGGGAGAAAGTTCATATTAGGCAGCAATGGATATATCCAGGGATCCAAGTTCATTTGGAATTACACAGTCAAATAGACACAGAATATTTGTGGTTTTGTACAACAATTAATGTTACTTATTACAAATATCCATTGTCTTTTTATAACTGTGAACTTGAATGCTACTGTTCTTTCCAAAAGCAATTCTTTTTAAGCAGTAGATGACAGTTGAAAGTCCCATTCAACTGAATTTGGATAAAATAAAAATTTTCCACATTATTTCACATTGCAAGAGAGTTGCTATATACTAAACTAATGACATTTCAAATCAAGGGAATTCTTTTTTTTAATATAATAACCAACATTAACCACTATTTGAACTGTCATACCACAAGAAAAACATATCTACCAGGAGTACTGCACTGGGCCAATGAAAATGCTCCAAAAACGAGGCCACATGATTAACAATATCTGGTAAAAGAGCACTTCAATATTTTGAATCATAAAATATAAGTAGGACATAAGGAACAACTGAATAACCCTTCCCAATCAAAAAACTATCAGTGTTCGTCAAGTGTCTTCTGCATTTCTGTACTTTCATTCTTTCTCCTTCCTCTAGTGTTAGCTGTCATGGGTAGAGTGCTGACAGTAACAGTAGTGGCAGTACCAACAGTTATAATAATAACAGTAGTAATAGCTATCACTTAGTGAGTATTTACTACATGCTTACCATTGGCTTAAGTGCATCACACCATCTGAAAGGTTAAGAAAATTGCTGAAGTTGCTGCAACTATTAAATGAGGGAGATTGGGACTATGAACTCCCAGGCTCTCTGGCTCCAAAATTTTACCTTTACCAAAATAAGTACTATGTAAGTACTATGACTTTTTCTATAATCTTCATTTTAAGAAAGTTCACACACACACACACACACACGCACACAAATAAACAACATGAGTTTTATTAAGATTTAACCGGGATTGCATGTTTTGGCTTACACAGAATAATGTTTTATGATATGTAATGATTTAGTCAGTAATTTTATTTAATGACCCATAGTGGCACATGAGAGCATTTCCCACAGCTTCACTCATGAGCTTTCAATTCTCAGAATTGCTAGACAATGTGAGTCAGCCCACTGCAGGAATTAGTACATGCTGAGGACGAAAAGTGATGAGCAGAGGCAATCAGAGTAGGAAGAGGAGAAACTGTGCCTCAGAGTCAAGTGAATCAGGAATCCAGGAGTCTGAATCAAGGTTCTGAGAAACAAACTGTATAGGTTATTCAGGGAAACAGTCTAACAATATTAGTGTTCAAACTTTTAGGACCTCAGATGCTCAGCCAATTTACCAAAAAACTCCACACATTTTGGTTAATTGAGCAGATATCTAACAGAGAAATGCAGTCCACATACATGCTTATCTACCAGGGATCTAACATCTGATCAACAACAGGAGAGTCCAAATGAAAGCAAACAAAAAGGTCAGGGAAAGCAGAAAACCAAGAGTATGACTTTCTGCAGATGCTTGACTGACTCACAAGATAATGTATATTTTCAATTCAAAAAACATGATTCAGTAAGATGTGTCCAAACACGCTAAATTATTGAAGAGAACTGCGAAGTCTGCATATGAAAAGATGCACGTGAACCTTGAAAATGCTTTTGTTGCATTATTTAGAATCGTTATAAATGTCAGGTTACCGCTGGTGGTACTGCTCTTAGGAGTGGCATTTGCAAAATAATATTTGCCAAAGTTCATGTGACTATCTCTGTGAAAACTCTAGGCCAACCTCCATTTCCACTGATACTACTGTAACTTGTTTTCACCATTCTTACACACACAAAAAAAAGCTTAAATTAGTATATGCCTAGGATGTCTTAAATACATATTTCAGATTTTTATGAACAATATGATCGCCCCATAAGGAAATTACTTTAATTAAAATTGTTTGACAAACTACCAAATTCCACTGGAAGTATTCATGGAATAGTCTATTAAACTTTCAAAATGGTCATTTGTTCAAAGTATTTTCTTATTTAAAAATTCTTGACGTGTGGTTAATGTAATATACTTATTCTACTACTCAGACAAAATGATTTTAATGACTCACAGATTATACCTGCTATTATAATTTTGTGATTTATATTAGAATTCAGAAGTTTCAGAAAATATATTCAAGAGAAGCATATACTTAACATAATTCAGTTTTGAAATATACTGAGGAATGAAATATAATGAAATATCATGAGAAAAATCCTGCATGATAAAATTAATTTACGTTGTATAAAGGAATGGCAATGGTGAAATAATATTTAACAGATGAATGGGTGTGTTCAAATAGGCAGAAAATGATGGTGCCATATTTCAGTGTTCATTACTAATGGATATGCTATAACAGAGACAAAACCTATACATATTTGCAAAATCTAATATTTTTACCACTCATAAAAATTGAGTGCATTTAGAAGTGATATCATACAGGATGTTAATGTTGTGAATTTAGTTTTTTATAAAAATCAAATATTTTTCTTTTGAGATAACTGTAAATTTCCATGCACTTATAAGAAATACTGTGGCAGTGGGTCCTAGACAAAGGCCTTCCCAGACCATGTGGTCACTAAGGATTTCACCCGGGCTTCAGACAAAGACATTCCTGGACTGTACAGTCATCAAGACTTCCGTGTTTAATATTTCCAAATTCCTACCTCACCCAGGAGCCAGTCAGGAACTGGCACAATGGCCACATGTTCTAGTAACAAATCTTAGCTTCCAAGCTGGAAACTTCAGGGTATATAGCCCTGAGTCCCGCCCGGGTCAGGGCTCAGCCTCTGGATATAAATCCGTGGAGCTGGTGCCGGCAATAATAAAAGTTGCTCCCCAAGCCTTGGTGTCCTGTCTGTCTGGGTTCCCGCAACATTACCAAAGAGCGTTTCCATTACCTTCACTCATTTACCCTCAATACTAATATCTTGCAAAGCTATAGTACAATATCATAACCAGGGTGCTGACATTAAAACAGTCAAGACACAGAGCATTCCCAAAACCGCAGGTATCTTCCTGCTGCCATTGTGCCATTTTATAAGCCACACCCACTCCCATCTCACTATGCACACCCCCCATCCCCAGTGCCTCAGTCTCCAAGGCTCATTAAAGTTGGATTTTATCAAGTTTGTTACTGTTTATTATGGAATATTCCAGGTGTGAATGCATCACAGTCTGATTAACTGTTCACCCAATGTAAGATATTTGGGTTGTTTCCAGTTTTTGACCATTATGAATAAAGGTAGTATAAGTGTTTATGCAGAGATTTTTGTGAGACCATAAGAGTTCCTTGATCTGGGATTAATGCCCAGGAGTGTGATTGCTGGATCACATGAAAATTCATGGTAAGTTTTTAAAGACACTGCTTAGCTGGCTTCCAGAGTAGCTGTTCCACTTGACATTCTCACCAGTAATGTTGCGTGACGATCCATTTTCTCCACTTCCTTACCAGTATTTGATGTTGTTATCATTTTTTTCTTTTAGCATTCTGATATGTATAGAGTGATACCTCATTATGGCTTTAAATTCCATTTCCCTAGTGGCTAATGATGTTGAAAATCTTTTCTTGGGTGAATTTGCAATCCGTATGTGCTCTTCAGTGGAATGTTTGTTTTGGCCCGTTTTCCAATCAGGTTGCTTGATTTTAACTGTTGAGGTTTGAGAGTTCTTTACATTATCTAGATAAGTTGAAAATGTAGTATGCAAATATTTTCTCACGGTCTGTACCTTGTTTTTTCAGCTAATAACAGGATCTTCTACAGAAAAAAAGTGTTCAATTTTGAAGTATAATTTACCATTGTTGGTTGGTTTTTTTTCCTTTTATGAGTCATGTTTTTGGTGACAAGTACCTAGACCTAGACCCCAAAGATTTTTCTCCAATGTGCTTTAAGTTGTATAGTTTCATATTTATATTTTAAGTTCATGATCCACTTTGAATTATTTTGAGTATAAGGTGTAAGGTTTACATTATTAATTTGACATTATTTTTTCTATATACAGATGCCCAGTTGCTTTAGCACCATGTTCTCCAAAGGATCTCTTTCCTCTATTAAATTGCTTGTGCACCTTTGTCAAATATCAGGTATGATATTTGAGTGGATTTATTTCTCGGAGCTCTGTTGGTTCCCACAGATCTATCAAGCCCTCTGCCAATACCCCAGTCTTGTTTAGCTATCTAGTAAGACTATATAATAACAAATCAGGTAGACAGATTCCTCCTAGTTTATATTTTTTTCAAAATTTTTGTAGCTATTCTAGTTCCTTTGGATTTCCATGAAAATATTTAAAGAATCTTGGCTATATCTACAAAATATCTTGCTGGGAGTTTTTTTAGGAATTGCATTAAACCAATATATCATTGTGGGGAGAGTCGATACCTTTGCTATATTGAATCTTCCAATCCATAAGCACAGTATATCATTTTACATCTTTTTAAATTGCGTTCATCTGTATTTTATAGTTTTCAACTTACAAAAAATGTATGTTTTGTTATATTTCACCTAAGTGTTTCATATATTTTTTTTCCCTCCATAGGTTATTTATTTATTTATTTTTAAGTGTTTCATTTTTTAGTGACTGTAATGGCATTGTGATTTTAATTCAAGTGTCCCTTTGTTTATTGGTTGTATATAGAAATATAATTGATTTTTATTTATTTATTTTGTATCCTGTGACTTTGCTTAACTTATTACTTCTAAGAGGTGTTTGTGTATATTTCTTGGGAATTTCTATGTAGACAATCATGTTATCTGAAAATAGGAACAATTCTGTTTCTTCCTTTCTAATGGATGCCTTTCATTTTCTTTTCTTGTCTTACTGTAGTGGTTAGAACTTCCAACACTAAGTCAAATAAAAGTGGTGAGGCCGGCATCCTTGCCTTCGTTTCATCTTAGGGAGAATGCATTCAGTCTTTCACTATTAAGTACAATGTTAGCCCAATTATTGATTTTTAATATGCATTTTATCAAGCTGAAGAAATTCTCATTTGTTTATATTTTCCTAAGTGATTTTTTTATTATTATTATGAATGGGTGCCAATTTTTTCAAATGTTTCTCTGCATTGATATAATCATGTAATTTTTATTTTTCATCTTGTTAATATGGGAGATCACATAAACTGATTTTCAGATATTGAAATATCCTTGCATCTATAGCATAAACCTCATTCAGTCAAGGTTTATAATTATTTTTATATATTGCTTAATTATATTTGCTAATATTTTGTGAAGGGTTTTTAATGTATATCTTCATGAGAAATATTAGTGTGTAGGATTTTTTTTTCTTTTTTGTACTGTCTTTGTTGGGTTTTGGTATTAGGGTAATATTAACTTGACAAAGTAAATATAAAGTATTTCCTACTTTTCAATTTGCTGTAAGAGATTGGTGTAGGGTTGGTGTTATTGTTTGATAGAATTAGCCAGTGAAAACATCTGTGCCTGGAGTTTTCTTTTTCCAGATGTTATTATAAATTCAGTTTCCTTAATAGTTATAGGGTGTTTCAACTTTATTTTTATATTGAATTGAGTGAATTGAAGAAATTTGGGTTTTTGGTAGAATTGATTAATTTTATCTATTACATTTATGTACATAGAGTTGGTGATAGTATTCCCTTATTATCCTTTTGATGTTTGCAGATATCCTTTGTTTCATTCCTGGTTTTAATATTTAGTCTTCTCTGTTTATTTCTTTGTCACTTTTGCTTGTCAATTTTATTGATCTTTTCAAAGAACCATGTTTTCTTCTTTCATTGATTTGCTCTGTTGCTTTTGTTTTCTATTTCATTGATTTCTGCTCTATTATTTCCTTCTTTCTCCCTGCTGTGAATTTATTTTGCTCTTCCTTTTCTTGGTTCTTTCAGTGGAAGCATTGATTATTGATTATTGGTTTGACTTTTCCTCTTTTCCAATGCAGGCATCCAGTACAGGTATCTCCCACTTTTCACAAGTTTGTGTGACACCACATTGCTTTTAGGTAAGCCCTACATTAGTATCTGCTTTCTCTAACCAAAAGAAATCCAAAGAGGATTTCTGCTTTTAGAAAAAAATAGGTGAAAAGCAAAAATAGCCTTCAGCCTTTGTTTTGCAACAAACTGTTACAGAGGCAGCTGGCACACCCTGAGCACTTAGAATGACCTCCCCAGCTCCTTCCCAGGAACGGCACTCAGCATCTCAGCCTCAAGCTGCTAGAGTTTTTGACTGTCTGTGAGCATCTCTGCTTTATCTCAGTTTATTTTGTACATCCATTAGCAAGATCTGTCCTAAGTTATCAAAAAAGCTTGGGAGAATCCATAGGGTGTGTTACACTTAGCATAAAACTGGATGTAATTAAGTGGTTTTGGTAATGGAGGATAAAATAAAGACATTGTGCATGCATTAAATTTGGGGTCCGAGAGTGCTCAGAAGTGTTTCTGTATAAAGTAATCGTAACTGTGTCTTCCATTGATGTCATTTAGGCTTATGAGGGTTTCATAGGAACGCTTATTTCTAGATAGTGTGGGAAACCTGTACATTACATAATTCCCCTCCTAGCACTGTTGTAGTTGTATTTTAATACGTTGGGTTTTCATTCAGTTCAATGTGTTTTGGGATTTTCTTTAGACATCCTCTTTAAACCACAGATTGCTTAGAAATGTGTTGCTCGGTTTCCAAGTGTATGGAAATGTCCCTGTTATCTGTTACTGATTGCTAGTTTGATTCCATCATGGTTGGGGAAGACCTTCTGTACAATTTCAATACTATTAAGCATGTTGAGGTTGGTTTTATACCCCAGGATGTGGTCTATTTTGATATATGTTCCACGGGAACTTGAAAAAAATGTATATTCTGCTGTTGTTGGGTGGAATTGTCTATAAATGTTGATTATATTCTGCTGGTTGATGGTTTTGTTTAGTTCTATATACTTACTGTTTGTCCAGTTGTTCTATCAATTATTGAGAGTTCTCAGAAAGATATTAGGATGAAATATAAGCTGTCGAGCGTTAGGACTCATCCAAAGGTCAGTGTGATGTTAGACACAATTATTCTGTCATATATATATATATATATGCCTTTCATGTATTCCATAGCATGAAATTAAAAAATAATTCTGAATTATCTAGTGTACCTATCTAGTATCTATCAGGTTTTACCCACACAAATAAAGCCAGTAGAGATGCATATTAAGAGACTTATTATAAGATAGTGGCTTATTGGGAGAGCTGGTTAGACAAGTTCAAAGTCTGCAGGCCATGCTATTGGGAAGGGTAGGCTGGGGATCTCAGGAGTGAGGTGAAGCCACTGACTTTTTCAAAGTGCACTTATTACTTTATGATGAAAAACTAGGTTACAGTAAATAAATGAAATATGCATATGCTTTGACACAGCAATTTTGTTTCTAGTAATTTATCCTAAAGAAATGATTAAGGATGTGCATAAAGATTTATGTATATAATGCTCATTGTAGCATTGTTTAGTATAACAAAATGGAAAATAGCCAATCCTGCAATATAAGAGTGTGGCTAAATAAATTACTGTACATCCACTTTATGAATATCATGTATTCAGTAAGATGACGCTGTGGAAGTTTACTCCTAACATGATATATCACCCTTTATTAACAAGTTCTGTAATAAAAGAGTGGTTCCAAAATCGTATGTATAGGACGCTCATATTTTGATTAAATATACACATTCTTAACAGATGTCTGTGTCAAATTTTTAACAGACTGCCTCTGTTTAGTTTGTTTGTGAATGGTTTTTATGTTCTTCTTTGTGTATTTATGTAATTTTTGAAATTTCTGCAAAAATGTGCATCACTTTTAGAGACAGAAAATGTGTTACAAAAGAAAAACAATTAACATCCTATTTATAAATATGAGAAATCTTCCTGCATGAAAAAAAATAAAAGGCCAAGAAGTATTATTATAAAGTGTACAAATAAGCCCCGGCCCAGAACTTTATTAGTAACACCAAAAAAGGGTATTTTACTACCCTGAAAAAGAGGAAGAAGAAACCAAATCAAATATCTTTCAAGAGGGATCACTGGGGAAAGACTAAGGAATTGAGTCTGAATGAAGACAAATACCTAATTTTAATGTACACAATGGTTTAGTAACAATTCATTAATTTTATTTTTATTATCGTTATGTCACTTCACTTGCTTTCAAAATAAATGATTGTAACAATTACCATGGGCCCAGTGCCAGCTATACGATTTTTATCTAATCCTTACATTATTTCTATAAGATTGGTCCTAATATTCACTTCAGGGGATATTTTGCTGATACTGAATTGGACTGTCACAGAGACTTTAAACATTACCCAAATATATGCAGCTAATAAACAATACAACAGGAATAGTCCAATTTCTTTGAACCAAAACTCAGTATCCTTCCTTTTATCTGCTCAGACTGTGAAGACATTTTACCACTTGGATTACGCAAGCCTGAAGCCCAGGTGTGCTCTGGACATCAGGACACTGGGAGGAATAAATGTAGGTAACGGATATGTGCCAGAGGAAACTGGGATTATAAACCCAGGACAATTATAAAAGAAAATGGAATTAGAGGAACAATTTTACTCTAGTAGTGGAGGAGTTTACCAAAACTTCCAGCATTAAAGACTAGTTTGGGGTCTCCGTAGGACACTCCAGTTTACCCGCTTCTTCTAGGCTAAATGAACATCATGCTCAGGATAGCCATGGACATGTATGGGGCGAATCAATTATTCACCGATTCCAGCCTTTTCTCACGCACAGGAAAGCCAAAGTGAGGAGGATGGAAAAGGTATGTCATGCGGATTCCCCATTTCTCGGGTCCTGGGAATCTGTGATGATGTAATGGCAGCATGAGTGACCCACGGCAGCAAGAGACTTCCTGAGGCCCCGGTGCTGGAAGTGCACTGGGGCTGGCGCAGTGGTTTTGGAGAAGTACCAGGACTGGGGAAGATGGCAGACAAAGCCCAGGAGAGGCTCCTGGGCTGCGGGGATGGCTGTCTGTGACAGGAGCCTGGGAAGGACAGAGCAATTCAACGGTCATCATAAGCAGAGCAAAGTGGGGAAGGGGAGCAGACTAGAGGGTGGGTCCATTCACTAAGGAAGTCTTAAATCACCCCCCTCAAAAAGGGATTAAAACCAACAGAATTGTGATAGAACTGTTTAAAGGCCACAATACCAGCTATAGAGAATGTGTAAACATAAACTAGTCTCGTTTTTCCCTAAGAATACAAAATATTATAGATTTTTATAACTTTTTAATGTGTAACTATATTAAAGATAGGGGCAGTTTATCATAATTGGTGTTTAGCAAACCTGTCTGCATGAATGCGATAAGTAATGTTGAAATTTTGTAACTTTGTATTCTTTTTATCTTTTAAGAATCTTCTGTGGATGTTTACTCCCTAGTCACTGTGAGAATATGAAATCATTGCGCAAAAAAAAAAAAAGTCATCTCTCTCCTCTTTACCAGGACAATTATTTTTCATAAACTTAATGAAGAGGCTCCTTTTATTTTTCTCTCATTTGGTTCCACTGTTATTTCACACTATCATATTGTCCCTTCCCTGAGTCATATTTCCCAGGAAAAAAAATCAAAAAACAATCATTGGTGTCCTTGAGTTGAAAAGGAAACAAAACATCAGACGATTAACAACGATGACTCTAAACTATTTAAACACATATGGGAGGAACAGAGTATAAAGCCATCGGTTATATCTGTCTTAATGCTAAGAAGCACTAATTATCGGCAAGCAATACTAGGCAGTTAGTTACCTTTCAGGAGCAGTAGTGACAAAGATACATATTTTGGATTCATTGGGCTGAGATGGGGTTTAAAATCTGAGGAAAGGATGAGATCACCAAGGGAACAAGTATAAATAGAGGAAAGTCCATGAACAGATCACTCAAGACTTAGGGAAGAAGATTGAAAACCAACAGCCAACAAGGTAGGATAAGAATTAAAAGTAAAGGAAGATAGTGTTTCAAGGAGAGAGTAATTAACTAGGTCAAATGCTGCTGATGGCTAAAATAAGTTGAAGACTGAGATGAAGATGAATCGGCCATTGGATTTAAAGATACAGTGGTTACTGGTTACCTTGATTAAGTTGTTTCAGAAGAGTCACATCAACAAGAAAACCAGAATGGAGGGTCCAAGAGAGAATGAAAGGACAGAGATTAGAAAACTCTCGAGGAGCTTTACTGTTAATTCTAGGAGGTAAACAGGGCATTAGTTGTAGATAAAAGCATAATCAAGCAAGGGAACTCCTCCAACTGGAGAAATCACAGCAAGCTTGTATGCTAATGAGGATTATCTAATACAGTGTGGGCTACCTGGTGACACAGATTTCCAGGTTGGAGGCTTCCTCCCTAAGGAGAGGGTGGGGAGGAAGGGGTCATTGGAATTTACTGAAAATGAGAGGAAATGGTCAGAATTTAGAACTCTGCCATATTTATTAATATCTGCTGTATTTCATTACAAAATCTATCTCATAGCATTTGTAAATTTGCCCATTCAGATTTATAAACAATTTTTCTTTGTGTTGTAGGTTCAGGAGCATACAACATTCATTAGGCACCTCTTCTATCCCAAGTCATAACCTTTGGCCCTTCTTCTCATTCCATCAGGTGTCGCCATCGGCCCTGCACCGACCTCCACTATCTCACCCAGGTACCATCAGCCTGGACTCAGGCCTGGACCACCTCCATCCCACTGCCTTCCTGGGCTCAGCTGAGCCACGGGGTGGAAAGCCACTTGGCACTCACACACGTGCCCCACTCAGGAATGTACAGCACCCCACTGAACACGGAATGATGAGGACCAATAAGTAAACGTTTCTGCCTTTCTGTGCCTGAGTGGAAGGTTCTGAGTGAGACATTTTGTAAGGCTTCTCACCTTCCTTGTCAAGGGAGCCTTTTTAGAGAAGATGGCTTGATAACCCATCTTTAGGTGGCTTTGTTTTCCCTCTGCCTGGTTTTGCCCCCTCTCTATTTCCTGGGATAATGTTCTCAAATAAAAAACAAATCTTTTCTGTTTGTTTGTTTGTTTGTTTGTTTGTATAAATTTTCCAGTTTGACTTTTCCCTTGAAAATAAAAATTTTTTTAATAAATTATTTTTATTATGAAATACACATTTTTTAGAATTAGTTTCAGCTGTACAACACAGTGCAATAGTTATACTTTTTACCCCTCG
>NW_017731351.1:1590427-1612233 GCF_001890085.2 Hipposideros armiger
CCTTGCCCATTCAGTTTTTTAGAGTCCACATATAAGTGAAATCATATGGTATTTGTCTTTCTCCAACTGACTTACTTCACTTAACATAATAGTCTCTAAGTCCATCCACATTGTCCCAAATGTTACGATTTCATTCTTCTTTATGGCGGAGTAATACTCCATTGTATAAATGTACCACAATTTCTTAATCCAGTCGTCTACAGATGGGCATTTTGGTTGTTTCCAAGTCTTGGCTATTGTGAATAGCGCTGCAATAAACACAGGGGTGCATATATTTTTTTGAATTAGAGTCTTGGGTTTCTCTGAGTAGATACCCAAGAGTGGAATTGCTGGGTCATACGGTAGTTCCATTTCCAATTTTTTGAGATATCTCCATACTGATTTCCATAATGGCTGCACCAATCTGCAGTCCCAAAAAAACAAATCTTTGTGTTAGTCTCTGCTTTGGGGGAAACCCAAGCTCAGGAAATATCCAACCAAACCTTTTGCCTAAAAATATAAATATATTCCTGTCACATTACCCCAAAGCTGATCCATTTCCTGTTAATGAAAGCTGAATCAGTGCCATGGAAAGAATATATTTGTAGAGTAGAAGACACAAATGTGAAATCCATCTTTGACAAATGAACATTCTCTTACACATTTTTGCTTCCATGTTTTAAATAAAGACCAAATAATATGTTGACACTACAGTAGTTCAGTTATAAAATGGATTCATTGGTTAAAATTAAGCTTCTACTGTGTGCCAGAAAAAGAAAATTATGATAAAATAACAAGTAAAAATACTCAAGGAACCAGGAAAAATAAAATATTTTAAGCTTTTAAGATCCTTCTCCATCTGAAGTCTGAAGAATGGTCAAGAATCTAATTTAACATTTCCCGGTGCCTTAGAATTTTGCAGTTTTCCTGTCCTTAGCAGAAGCATTTCTCCTCTGAATTCAATTTCATGCCATCCCAATAATACCATGTAGTGACATCTCATAGGTCATCATTAACTTCCAGAATCTCCTCTGGCAGAAAGCCCTCTTCTCAGAATTTCCACTCAGGGTTTTGGCCCCATATGTGTATGCTGAGCATACTTAGAAGAAATAAACCTATCTCGGTTGTATTAATAAGTCAGAGACTGTGACCCTCTCATTTAACACATCCTGCTTAGTAATTATTAAATAACTATGGAGGGAAGTTTGATGCCCTTTTCATAACCTGCCTCACTCATATTCCTGGCCTTGTGGTCATTACGGACATAATTTTTAATATAATCACTGTTTCCCTAAGAATTATTATTCCATTTGCTTGTTCTACTTGCTCATTACATATAAATCTGACTACTTACTGCTTGAAGTACGCAATTATATGAAATAATAGAAAATAAGCCTCAGATTTGTCATTTCTAATTATCCACAAATGTCAACGCTTTGCAAAATATGTTTCCTGTTTAAGTATAGATTTTGTAGATTCTCTGGTAAATTTTAAAGTATCATGAGAAGTAGCTCGAATAACATCACCTCTTTGAAAGCTTACTTGACCATATCTGCTGCACTAGCACAGCACAGCACAATTTTAATACTTCTGTTATTCTCTTTAACATATTAAATCGTATCACATTTTATTATACATGCTGATTGACACATTTGTCTGTCCCTTTACGTACTACAGCAGCAGTCACCACGCCATCTACAATATTTCATGTGCCATGTATAGCCCAGCGCCTAACACATAGAAAATGTTAACTAATGAATGTATGAATGAATAAAGACTACATCAATCAATAAGTGAATGAATACATGAAAGAATAAACAAATAATTGAAAAGAGCAGCTTCAATAGAATATACCAGTCAGAATTCCAGAAGCACAACAGGAAAGTCCAGATCAATTAGGGAAGTTTTTGGGGTTTTTTCTTTTCTTTTCTTCCAGTTTCCATTTCAGTGTTTAAATTGTTTCTGATTTAGTGGAAATGAAAAGAGATTTTTCACTGAGCTAATTTCTTCTATTTTAATGTTCTTCCTGGCTTTAATTAAATACCCTCCATAAGCTTGTCTTTCGCCTCTTCTCTCTCAGAAGCGAAGCAGAGAATGCTCAACTCACAGGCTTCATGGAGATTTCACAGCTCTATTTTTAATGCTTGCAGTGGAGTTGAAGACATACGTTAAGGACTTTTTTTTTTTAAGTCTTATTACCATTAATTCCAACAAACTGTTACAGAGAAAGGATTATTCTGATCAGAATGAGACTATTTAATTTTACATAATCAGGGCTTGCCATCAGCGTGGCTTTGTCTGCTCATGCCAAATCCCTACCTTTGTGCTTTTTTACACCTTCAACAGCAGTGTGCTTCAGGCGCCAAGATTCAGAGCGTTAGAAGGAAGCACACAGAAGATAACAGGACATTTATAGTTTCTTGATTTAAATTGCTGTATGGGTGTGTAGAAGTACACTAATTGTGCTTGCCGATCTTTCTTTTGTTTTTTGCTTTGTTTTGTTTTTGGTAAGGTCACTCTGTGTATTGTTGGCACGGCACAGGGTAAGCCACTGAACATGACAGTTTCAGTACAGTTTACTTTTCTATAGTCAGGCTTACCTATTTGCTTTTGGTCATTTGTCTAGGACTATTTCACTTTCCTAGAGCATTTCTTAACCATCAATCATATATATATATATATATATATATATATATATATATATATATATATATATATATGTATATATGTACATATATATGGATAGCTAGCTTGACAGTTTTGATGGGCCATTATTATAGTTTAAATTTCCTTTTTGGAAGATTTCATTTGACATTTCAGACTTATTATGCTACCTTGAAAGCTGGAGTTCCATCGGGTGCTGTCTTTGATCTCAGGTCAGCATTAGCTAATATGCCAATGATTTGCAGCATCCCCTGTATGAACCGCAACTCAAAACACTGGTGAAGTAGCATCACACTGTGGGTCTTTTTTCATGAGTAATGATATTGGACAGTTTGAGAGCAGTCTATACATATTACAGAAACTCTTCTGATATAATTTCATGAATTATTAAGATGAATAATAATGAGAAATTACAGTTTGTTGGATTAAGGATAAATAATAAAGCTATGATTAAAGTGATACTTTCTTTTCATGAAAATTGAAAGAAGGAAAAGGAAATATAGGCTACAGAGCCCCTGGTTTCATTTCTTTCAATTTTTTGCTGCCACTGAAAAGAAGGTCTGTAGCTGCATTAAACCAAGACAGAGTGTGACTATAATTAATACTGTTAGTTGCAAAGGTCATTTCTAGGTTTACTTCACTTTCAGTGAAGCCTCTGTAAAGAATATATTAAAGAAAAATGAAGCAAATGGTCATTTTGACCAGGTATTCACAAATAGCATTTCTGTAAAAAGAATTCTGCTTTAATGTTCTGAGAGATTAAGTGGTTCACAAAAAATTATTAATTTATTTAGTAATGCTATAAGGCATTGCATATGTGATATATAACATACTAATAATGTAGGTCATTATTAAGAAATAACTTTTCCTATTTGTTTCTTTATGATCAAGAAAAGGTATTCTTGAACTGTGGTTATATATTCTGGCCAATAGAAACTATTGCTCCTCAATTTCACATATTCTTTCACTCAAAGAAAGCTGAACAGTCATAGCAACTCCATCTAAATAAGTAAGAACTGTCTGGTGTGAGCTGATAGGAGGATGCTTTCCTGGAAATGCTTGAGTCAATGCTATAGCACATTTGGTTTGCTCTTGGAGGTATCTTTTAGGTATTAGAAACCTCTTTTCATTCTCTCCAAATACCTTAGAATCACAACATGCCTCTGGCATTTCTTCCATGTACATGCAAATAGTTGTTTTTCTATTCATGTCTGTAATGATGCTTACAGTCCCTTTCTAATGCCAACTGGTTGCCCTCAAACGCTAATTGAGCCAAGCCCTGCATTTCTTCCTCAGATGACAAGCTCTTTCAAATTACCTTAATCCTCAAACCTTTCCTTTGCATCTTTAGACCGATTTGCATTATGAAATTTATATCTTATTTCATTTCCTATGTATTGTCATTTTGAGTCAGGAACATTTATTAGAGAACAAAACAAATGGCAGAGAGCTGCAGTGGAGAAAAACACAGAGAATTCTCTCTCTGTTCAGTGTCCAGAGAGTGCTGTTTGGCTGAGAGTATTAATAGCAAATAAGTATTCTAAGTAATTAAATAAGTAAGTAAGTACTCTAATGCTCACTGACTGAGAAGACACCATTGGCCTGCTTGCCACACCGGCTCTTCTGGGCTGAGAAAGTGTGATAACATTCAATGTATGCATGGACGTGTGTGTGTGTGTACATATATATGTTAACAATGTACCATGATAGAAGTATGTGTACATATGTAAAATAATGTGTTTCTTAATTTATTGTACAGAAAGATATTAAGTCAGAGGTGCATGAACTGAAGTTAATCTACTTATGTCTGTAATATCCAACAGGTTTGCAGAGCCCAAAGGAATGGAAGGAGGAGGGAAATAGCACAGCTCTCTCTCCTTCTCTCAAATACAATTTTTTTATGTACTAATTAAGCACTAGGAGACTATATTTCCCTTGTATCTTCTCTTTATCGTGTTAGCTGAGAAGGCTACTTACAGAAATATATTAATATTAACAGAAACCCATTACAACCTAACAACATGTGTGACCACATGAGATTGCTTTTAAATGATTTTATTGTCATTGTTGTCAGATTCACCTTTAGATGAAGCTTTAAGGTGTAAGAGCAGATATAGAAATTATAATCAATAATGTGCATTACAGAAATTACCTATAGATCTAATAATGAGGAGGAACATTCCTGTTTCAATCAACTTTAGGAAAAAATAAGTAAGATTTGACTATATGCAAAATTTATCAGAATGAAAACCTCCCACCTAAGTATATGAGCAAAACTCTGCTGAAAAGGTTAAGCACGCTTTTTGTTTGCTCATATTCAACTCTGATGAAGACACATCTATATTAGTCCAAAATTCTAATTTCAAATATTTACCTTCCCATGCATGCCCTTTGTCTTCTAAGCAATATAAAATTACTGGCTTCCCATTACACTTTCACCTTTCTTCAGCAAACTGAACAGTTCTTCCATGAGGGCAATCTTTACATCATCCACATAAGTCTAGGCAGACAGGCCAGTGTTTAAGCTATCTGACAGCCCTATCTCCATGGCCACACTGATGGTTAAGAAGTACACACACGCCTGGACATCAGTCTCCCCCAGACTTTTGGGAGTCTTTCCCTAGGAGAGTTGGCATAAGGATATAGAAACCTACAGCCAGATCTCTTTGCCACAACAGGGGTGGAGACTGCCTGCAATGAAAGTGAGAGGAGTAGCCTCAGGACTTTGTCTGAAGGCGAAAACCCAGTAGTACCTAAGTAAGATTTATTCCTTGCACAGCCTCTCCTGTAACCAATTAGAGGAGATGACAAATTCTCCTTTTTGTCTCTAGTTTGAGTGCATTTTCGTCACTTACAACTGAAAGATCTGTGACTAACACACATGCACACACACGCATTTAGCACTCGACATGTTGAACATACAGGATGCAGCATCTTGTTGTGGAAATGTTGAAAGGGAACTTTTAAAAAGAGGGAAATGTTCTTGGATCTTAGCCTGAGTCAAAGAAGGGGTATCTTAGGGGGAAATGAGTAACATGAAAGTTAATCTAACAGAGTGTTTCTTGGAAGAAACCTATATTACCACTTTTTTGTTATATTCCAAGTCCTGATTGTGATGCTCTCCCGGGGTCCACACCAGCTTCCAAACTCCTCGTTGACTGAAGTCCACTATAACTCACTTCACCAGACTTCCCTGCTTCTCACCACACGCCCAGCCTAATCACCGAAGGAGTGGCGAAAATCATTGTGTGTGGCGCCTTCCCAATTCTGAAGCTGATATAAAACTAACACACAAAATTAGTTGCTTGGAATTCCCAGAGTTGCGGATATCTTTGTATGTCACCTTACTCCCAGGGCACTAATTTGCCAGTTCCCTTCTGACCACTTATTAGAGATTAGGTGCTGGGTTCAGGCTGAGTGTCGGACATGGCCGGAGGGAGAGAGGGGCTTCCTCTCGGCCTTAACTGTACGCAAGCACATGGTAGAATGCCCTTTGGAAAAGCGCATTAAGTCTTCTCTCATTTAAGTAAAGGATGTTTTGATTATTTTTGCTGTCAGAAAATTCAAAGAAAAAAAAAGAGGATCCTGACTTAGTAGAGCAGGAAGAGCTTAGATTCTAAGACAAGGTGTGATCTATGAGTTAAAGGGCAGAAACGAGAAAGAAGAGAGGACTCTGGGTAAAAAATTAAAACAAAACACTGTTCCTTGCTGCTGCAGTATTCACAGAACTCCACTGATACCCACCAACCTTTACTGCTGGCGTGACTCCTTAAAACACTTCGGGTACCTGCATTTCTTTGCTGAAGGCTTTCTCTGTCCAGTGAGACCCTGGGCTGCCTGTGCGCGTGGCAGGCAGACAGATGTTCTGCCTTCCTTACACTTCAGGTGGAAAAAATCTCAGCTGTGTACTCTAGACACTGTTTCTCATAATTGCTCAAAAGAATTGACTTCCAGTTGCCCACACTGTTAGCTTAACTGTTCAGGCGCCGTTTACTGCTCCCTCTTCCCTGTCTAAATGTACCACTCTCTGCTGCGGTTTCTAGAACTACCTCCCAGCCAACTAGCCAATCCCCAATTCCTGTCCCTTGTTTGCTGCTTTGAGACACCAAAATAAGACACCTACTAATGTTAACATTTACCTTAGACCTCATCCTATTTACAGCACATTCAAGATGCCATGGAGAGGTGAAATCTAAGGCCCTTCTGAATCTCGGCCAAATTATTCAGTCATCATCATTACTACATTACCCCCAAAATATGGGCTTATTTAACCCATTATTTCCTGTTTCTTTATTCACCGTTTCTATTTCCACCTTATTCCTTCTCTGTGGACTCAGTTTCATTCTTCCCATACTACAACATTTAGTATACACTTTCGTAAGAGTTTGTTTGCACTCGTGGTGTTTGTTTTTCTACAATGTTCTGTATTTATCCACCATTTCCTTAATAAATAGTTATCTGGATATAAAATTCAACTAATGACTAGATTCAAAATTTTAAGTTGCTAATTATATTCTCTCAGTATTTTATTTCTTTTTCATTTTTATCTGTTTCTATTACTGTTGGTAAATGCATTAAACTTATTCTTGGTAAGTAATATTTATGTGTGATTGTTTTAAAAAAAATATGGGATTACCTACTTTTTCTTGAATGCACTAGATTTCATTAAAGTGTATCTAGATTTGAAGTTATTTTGTTAATTGGGATTCACCATGATTCGTGAACATGAGAAATCAACACTCTTCAAGTCTAGAAAATTTGTAGATTGTCTTTCATGTTATCTCCTTTCTACTCTCTGTATTCAAACTTTCTTATTAATTAGAAATGTGTTTGTCTATCCCACTCATTCTTCCAAGTTTCCTAACAGTGCTTTCATTTTATTTTATCCTTTTAATTCTCTGTGCTCATCCTAATTTATTCAGCTCTCTTTTCCAGTTTGCACATTTTCAACAGCTATACTGAACCTGCCATTTAACTCTTCTGTTAAGTTTTCTTCTCATGATTACATTTTTCATTTCTATAAGGTATATTTTTTGGTTTATTTTAAATTTTGTTCTGATTATTTCTATATCATCTTGTCTTTCCAACCCAATATTTCATTTTTAAGACATGTAAACATATATTTTATATCTTATAATTTCACTATCTAATAATTCTGTTTTTTATTTTGCTATTTGTTATCTCTGCTGATTCTTATTTATCATGGTTTCTTTTATGTATCTGGGACTGTGAATTCATTTTAGGAGAGCGTTTTTTGTGAAAACCCTGTGCAACCTGTATTGTAAGCACTATGCTACAGAAATCAAATCATTCATAGATATAGAAAGATAATGTGTGTGTATGTATGTGTGTGTGTGTGTCTACACACACAATTTGTTTATCAGTAAGTGAAGAAAATATGTGATCTAAAAAAATTAAGTCTTGGTAAGGTAGCCATTTGTAACATCATTTTCTTCTTAAGAAATCTTTATATTTTTCCTTAATTTTTTAAATTGGTATTAATTGGCCCTCAAGTGATAGGTTCTATCTACCCCAGATATACCAAATTTACTAAATTTATCCTTGAAATCAATCACTGAACAAGATAATTGAAATCTCAAGAAAATTTCAAAAAAATTCAGTGTCATGAATAAGTGTTTTTTAATCTGTTTCCTAATGTCATTTCAAAATCATTATAGGTTTTATAGTATGAGTTTTGCAGGATGGGCAACAAAGTCATGACTTAGTAGCCATTTTTTCAGAGTGCTCACTAAAAACTGCAGATAACGTGGCCACAATTTGATCTTATTTATTATTTTGCTTTTATTCAAGAGTGGCTTAAGATCACAGGCTTTTTTTTAGGTATTTTTTAAATATCTGGAGGATAAAATGGTGTATCAATTTGCACTATGGCATAGCCATCTCCTTTCATAAAATAGTCTTTAATTAAATGAGAAACCTCTTCTCTTTTATCATGGTTTTTCAATCATAAGGAAAACAAAGCATGCTGAGTACTTCCTTCTCAAATGCACAGGCCAAGTGTTGGTTCATGCTTTACACATCAGTGTACCATGCACGGGTAAACAACATAGTGATGACATGTATGTTGGATGGTGCCAGCTCTTCCACTGTGCACGCTCATGATATTATGCACAAATATACCATGTTGGTTGGTAAGGGTATTTTCCCCATAGTTTGTTCTGCTTTCCCTCACAGGATCATATTTATCATTAACTGGCTTGTGAAGCTCTTAAAAAATGGCATGATTTGTGTGTGTGTGTGTGTGTGTATATAGATATATAGATAGATATAGATAGATATATAGATATAAAGACTTGCAGTCTATTATAAAGACTAAAACTTGGAATGTTAAATTTTTATAGCTGAGTTTTGCTTTCTTCTATTTGAAATAATTAATTTCACACAGAAAATGATGATATTCATCCTGTATAGGAAAATCTAGTCATTTTGCCACAAAGGTTACTATGCTTTGTTTTAAATTGCCACATAAACTGTGAAGCCTCCATGCAACCATTTGCCAAAAGTTCAAAACAGTCTAGGCAGTGAAACTTGGTATCAACGGTTACCAGTATAACAAATCTAAGGTTATCTTCTTTGACATTCCTGTTTGCAATTTGCTTTTGCTGCCGCTTTTAAGAAGTCATTACATGCTCAGAAGCTTTGTTCTGAGAACAAACAAATTCACCTTCTTTATTTTAACACCAGTCCTAGTCAATGTTTATATTTATGACTTTATTCTGTGTTGGAATATTTATGATCCTATTTTATCACTACCTTCATGCTCTAGTGAGTGACTTTTAAGCTATTGATCCTTTCTGTGAGTCGGGGATACAATAAAGCAATATCCCACTTCAATAAAAATGCAAATTCAAAAAATTTAATTAATAAAATGCAATTTATGTGAAAATACCTTAGTCAAGACAAATTCCTCCCTGTTAAATGTTAGCCTAAACCAGCTGTCCAGCACAGTACTTGTAGTCCATTATTAAAAACTTAATAATTATTATGGATGTAATAGTTTCCTTGAAAAATAATCTCAAATTTCAAATGTATAAAATATATGTGAACAAAAGGTTTCATCTTTCTGTAGTCACAGAATATTGTCAAATGCCCATTGGACAACTGATAGTCGGCCATACTTTGAGAAGATGTCTCCAGTCAATGGAGAGCCATGCTCTAGAGGAGAGAGAGGCATAACATTCATAAGCAGGAAGTAGTCCACTGATTATTTCAAAGTTTTAAATGATAAACAGTAGGGCATTAATTAGGGCACAGGAAATGGTAATGCTCAGGAGAAATTTGATGTAGAGCCATTTTGGTGTAAAATCCATAGTGTCAATTTTCTTTCTTTACTCACTCCAAATAGTCAACTGCCTAGTTAGTACTAAGTTTTTCATACCTAATAATTATGTAAAAATTGAATTCTTAATTAATACCCATATCCTTGGCTTCCTCATCTCAGGAAAGTCACCATCACCTGAGCCCATTACATAAGGCATTCCTCTTCATCTATCTATCTATCATTAGAGTCTATCAACCGTAACTTCAAACTATATCCAAATTCATCTCCATTGTAACCACTCTAAGCCAGGCCACAATCAATCACTCAGGCTGCTTCAAAAGCCTCCTTGCTTCTTTAGCTTGCAGTCCATTCTCTATGTCAGAACTCAGAGTCCTCTGTCAGCAGCACAAATGACATCATACCACCTCTTTGCCTATTACTCTTCTAGTTAAGATGTAGCATATGTTGCTTGACCTCAGCCCTGTCTATACCACAAAACTTTCACACTCTGCCCCTGGCTTGCTAGGTTTTCGCCACACTCTCCTTGTGCTCTTATGATGCAGTAAATCTACTCCCACCTTAGGGACTTTACACTCTGTATTCTCTCCTTGGAATACTCTTCCCTCTGACCTTCACATCCCTGCCTCTTTTGTCTCTTATCTGAATCTTAGCTATAAAGTCATCCACTTAATGAAATGTTCCCTGATGATCTAAATTATCATTCCAGTCACTCATTAACATATTCACCTGTCTTAATTTCATTGCAGTACCTTTCACTATTCAAAATTAGCTTTTATATGTTGATTTATTAGTTTATTGTCTGCCTTCTCCCCACTAAAGTTCCATGAGTCCAGAAACATTTTCTTATTTGTCATTGTATCACCCATTAATAAAAATAAATCATAAAATACTTGTTGCATGGATGAATGGTAAGTTAATAAATGATTAATTCAGTACTCAAAGCAACATGAGATAATACAGTGGCTAACAGGAAGAATTAACAATGACTGAAGTTGAGACACAATATAGCTAAGTAAATAGTGATGCCATTAACGTGAATGCAAAACCCAAAGGATGAAGTTAAAAGAGTCATCTATAATGGCCAAATAGGAGGTATCCAAGTGGTGACTTTCAGTCACTGGAGCTCGACGGAGAGATTGGGACAAGAAATACAGAACTGGATTTACATGAATGACAATAGTTATCACTGAAATGGTTGAGTTCACTACAAAAAACAATGCAGAAGAGAAATGGCAAGTTCGGAATGTCAAGGATTGGAAGGTGTAAAGAGTCACCTCTAAAGGAATAAAAGGGGGGAAATGTAGGTAAGAGTAGAAAGGGCAAATTCAAATTCATATACTCCAAGAATGAGGTGAGGAGAGTCGTTTCCACGCAGCAAATGGTCAACATCACCAACCACAATAAGTGTTCAGTAAATGTTGAGTAGGGCAAACACTGAAGAATTTGAACTGGACTAAGGGCAAGCTCCGAAGCCACTTTGTAAACGGTTGAGGAGTGAGGGCAAAATGAAGTAGGGGAGACAGAGAACATGGGCTGCTCTCCCAAAGTATGGCACTAGATGGTAAAGAATTAAGGCATGCCAATTTGAATATCTTTTTTTTTTAATAGAGGGGACTTCAATATGTTTGTTAAGTCAAGGACAAATGGTTAGAGTAGTGGGAGCATTAAAGATGCAGTTCAGAGGGAGGGTAAGATGTGACCGAGGGCAAACAAAACGGATATCAAGGTAGTGATTGTGTAATGACTGGGACCACTTTCTGAAACTAGTGATGGCCTTTATCATCTAAATGACATGGAGTAATGTGGCCGGTGAACAGCTTGTATGATGGACTGAAGCTCTATGAAGTTCGCATTAGAGAAGACCGTTCGACAGGGCGGCGTAGGTCAGATGCCACTCTCAAAAGCCTTGGTAATTTCACCACTGTGTGACCACTGAACAGTCTCACTGGCACTGAAACCACCTGTTCACTCAGCCTGAACAGCCACACTGCTCACACCCTCTTTAATTTAAAAGGAAAAAAGAAAAGACAGCTCACAAGAAGTTGCCAAGGAAAGACTAGAGCATATTTTTGTTCCAAGAACAATAGGATGACGCTGTGCCCAAGACAGACTGAGTGCAATTGTTAATAGCAACAGTTGTGCTCCAGTTTGAGATGATAAACAGTGTGGCTTACAGTTATCCTGTCTAAAAATACATAATATAATAATATATAGTATTATAAAAATGACTTCTATTAGAGCTAAAGTACAAGATCGCATTGCAGCAATAGGCAGCAATTCATAAGTAAGAAGAAAATGGGCAGGAGAATTTACCCAAATTTGTGCCTTGTCAGGTTAAGAGTCGTGGAATAAACTGACATCAGTATGTATTGAGCAATATGTTCCAAGCGCTGCTCTACGCCATTAACATGTGTAGTAATCTTATTTGATCCTCACAGCAAACCTAGGAGAGAGGTCTCTTATAAATTCCCACCTCGCAGACAAACTGGAGACTGAGAAATTAACTAATTTGACTAAGGGAACAGAGCAGCCAATAATGGAACTGACACTCAAAGCCAACAATTTGGTAGCAGGCTCAGGTATCTGTGAGTGTGAAGCAAAAAGACTCGGATGTGGTTTAGGGGATAAATGACCAGCAGGAGACTCGAAACTTCTATGATCAGAAAAAGGCAAGAGTTCAACCAAAGGGCAAAACACACCTTCAGGAGAAGGAAGTGGCTGACTGAGTGAGCACACAAAAGGCTGTGGCCAGAGACAGGGATTTCAAAGTCTGAGGCCAGGCACATAAAACCAAGTTAAAGGCTGACAGGCCTGAGAAGTAACCATGCTTGTGAATGGCTGAAACACATTTGCAAAACAGCGAAAGGTTTTGGAAATTAAGGAAGTCAAGAAATTATGAACCAATAAATAATTGGAAAAATGTTGAACTATAAATAACAGAATTACTAAGATCTCAAGGAGAGAAGTAAAAAAAAAAGGACAAAAGACACCTTTATAAAATAAATTGTTAACAAAGCATTTTCTTTTTAAAACACACACACGCAGTTATACTGGAATTCTTTTGATTCTAACACTAGGTATGGAAGAGGAAATTTTAGAAATATAAAATTGGGTGTTTAACAAATGCACTATTTTTTGATGACGCTATATAACTGTTAATATACTCAGAATAATTTGTCTGATTACCATTCAAAATGTTAAGCTCTAACTTGAAATTATTATTGAGGTAAAAAATAGATCTGTATTTCCATTAACTCAAGACAATTTTTCTATAAGGGTCAATGTAACTCAGAATCTATAGGATCTCCAAAACAAAGAGTAAATCTCCACTGACCTAATTATGTAATGAAAGAGAATTTGCTTTGCTTTTATTCAAACGCTGCTTCTTTTTTTTCAGATGTCCCTCTACAGAAACAGATTTCATAACTTGAAAAAGAAACTCATTTAATCAACTGATATTGTTCATCCCTTTGTTTGTTCCAATAATTGTTACAGTTTTAATACCAAAGGGAAAATACTGAGCCTGCCCTTAGAAGACTGTTTTCTCACATTAAAGGAGGATTATATTTACACAGAAGTTGAAATAGCTTTATTTGAGTTAAAAAGGAAACAGTGATACACCCGTGCCACCAATTATACAACAAACAGTCTCATGAGGAAGCAGCACTTTGGTACTTAGAGTTTAGGAGAGTAAATTTAACAATGTTGATTTTTACCTCCTTTTAACAAATATAGACACCAGTATTTGTCAGTAGTAAATGGCCATGGGTTTAAAAAGACCATTGAATAGGAGCCTACTTTGCCAGCCCCTTCCAACAGATTCATCAATACACAATCAAGACCAATCTGCACCGTGTAGGTTATTAAAATAAGTTCCTTTTGCATTTAAAAATTTAAGGGCTATTTGGCCATATTTCAATAATCAAAGAGCCTAATTCTTAAAATTTAGATTTATTAACAAAATAAAGTCAGTTATGAAGATTCTACAAATAAAAAGAAAATACTGAAAATTGAATATAAATATTCAGTATATGTCTTTGAGTAACCTTATATATCCTTAATCTGTCCTTAAATGTCTCTGCTCCTAGTGGGAAAATTCCCTTCTTTGCAATGACTTCTTTTTCTAGCCAGCAAAACAGTCTAGAAACTGTCAGTTTCCTATAGTTTGGGGGACACCCTCAAACAGTATAGACATTTTTTTTAACTTTGCTTGAAGTTTCAAGATTGCTTTCTGGACAATTCCAAAATACCTATCACATTTCATATTGAAAGCTATTTACAAAATGGCAGTGCATTTTCCCAGCACCCTTCAAAGGTCACTCAATGCATTTTCATTTTCGCTTTTAAACTTTGTCTACAATATAGCAAGATAATCCAATGAAAAGCAAAAAAAAAAAATCACCCAAAAGACAGTTTACTCTAAACCATATAGCACACTTTCTTTGGAGATTTTCCTATTCAGTTTCAGTTTTGGGAATAATTAATTCATCGCTGGCAGTAAGAATCCCTCTTATTCTACAGGTGATTAATCTTGAAAAAATACAGAAGAGGGAGAATAAACTTGGCTCACAGAATTTTCTATTTTATTCATTTCATGGTATCTTTCTTTCACTCCATAGCACTCGTCAATGCATGAGTACAATTACAACTTGGGGGAAACCTTCAAAAATATAGTCTAAATTAGTCCCTTTAACATTAACTATTCTCTTCATTATTCTCTTTCCATCAACAAGATCGTCAGTATCCCCACATCTCCAGGAATACACAAACAGAAAGATTCCTGATGGGCATTTTCCTGAGAACTTTTAAATATTTCAGGGTTATGGACAATGCACGCCTCATGATTTATCCATCAAATATTCCAAGTTCCTGAAGGGTTTTATCTACTACCTAAAGGAACAGATGCCTTCATATGTGTATGAATTTTGTCCCTTCTTCACAGTGGATATAACCAGTCCCAGGCAGCATTATCTCTATTGTTTCAAAGCCCAGTTGCACGGTAGTTCAGTTTACGAGCTTTGCAGTCCAATTGCCTGGCTTTAGTGTGGAATATGACAATAGCTATGTTTCCTTGAGCAAGTTAGCAGGTTATCCAACTCCTATTTGGCTCTGTTTCTTCACCCACATATTGGAGATAGTATTAGAAGCCGCCTCACCAGGTTACTGTGAGGGCTAATTAAATAAGATGTCATGCATGGCTTTCTTACTAGATCTCAGCATTTCCAGAACAAACACAGAGCTCGGACTGAATAAGTGTTACCCGATTTTTGTCAATGTGGTTGTTTTGTTTTGTTTCCAGTTGTATTATTTTTAATAACTTTTGGGATAAGCATTTTTCCTTAAAACACCATTTAACAAAGGTAAGTCACTGTGGAAATACAAAGCTGGTCCACACTTGAGAAAAGGTTATATTCAAAAGCATTCCGCATATCTGAGCTCACTCTGGTTCTCTTTAAGTAGGAGACCTATAAAAGTTCAATAATGAGCTCTGTTCGTTAAAATGGTCTTATCACTAGAAAGAATGTTTAGCAGAAAGTCATAGAAGCTACTTCTCTAGGTCCTCTCTGCCATTTAAAACCTCAGTACAAACCCAGTTTCTAAATGTTACACAGATAATGTGGTGTTGGGTCTGCAGAGCTACTGTGGTACTTTGTCTCATTAATCTCAACCATTTCAAAATATTCTCTTTGCTATAACATCAGAGTCTCAATAGAAAGAAATTTCCTCATTGAATATCAAGTTGCAAAAATAATTGTTGCAGTAGGGGAAAGAGGCTAATAAGACAGAATCAGGTCAGCACAAAAGCAAGGTTAACCTTTCAGAAATTTTAGGGATGGAGTGGTTTTCTTTCATTTTGTTTTGATAGTTATAAATACATATTTATAAATATACACATTAAAAATATTCAACATTATTACATTCAACTTTTGCTTAAAGGCACAGTTTTTTGTTTTATGTTCTTATTTCTTTTATTAATAAATTTGTGCAATGTATTTAAAGAATAGTCACATAGAGCGGTTTTCTCCCCATTAATCTATTGTAGTTACCAGTGCTATAGAATGACATCCAATTTGATTTTGGCCAATAGCACAAATGTTTTTAACTAACCTGGTGATTTATCTCATTATAACAGGCAGGATTCTAAGATGCCTGCCTGATCACCACTCACTAGTGGCACACCCTGAAGAGTTTGCTCTTCTTGAGATTAGATGAGACCGATAACTTGCTTCTAACAGAATGTGGCAAAAGTCTCATGATTAGGTTATATTTTTAGCTTCACTGAGGTTCATTGACAAACAAAATTAAAAAATAAGTAAACTATAAATCATGATTTGATATATGCATGCATCGTGAAAGGATTACCCCCATCTAGTTAATTATTACACCCATCACCTCACATATTTTGTTTTTTATTTTTTTTTGGGGGGGGGGTGAGAACATTTAAGTTCTACTGTCTTAGAAAGTGTCAATTACACACTACAGCATTATCAGCTGTCATCACCATGTTACACAGTAGATCCTCAGGCCTCATATAGCTGAATGCTGGTGCCCTTTCACCAAACTCGCTGTATTTTCCCCACCCCACCCTGCCCCTTGCAACCATTTTTCTATGCTCTGAGTCTGATTTTTTTTTTAAGATTCCAAAAATAAGTGATACCATGCAGTATTTGTCTTTTTCTCTCTCTGTTTCACTTAATGCAATGCCCTCAGGATTATGCTACGAGTATAAGACTCCATCTCACTAATACATACAAGAGAGGCTCTCCTGCCAGCCTTGACAAAGTAAGCGGCTATTATATGAACTGCCCATGAAGGGCCATGTAGCAGAAACTGCATGTCACCTGCAAGACCTGAAGGCAGCCTCCAGCAAGAGCAAGAGAGAAGTCAGGACCCTCAGTCCCAGAGCCTCAAGGAAATTAATCTGCCAACAACCTGACTAGGCTTGGGAATAGATTCTTCCCAGTAAGACTCCGGATGAGAACGCAGCCCTGGCCAGCCCCTGATTGGAGCCTTAGGAGACCCTGAACAGGCAGCCAGGTGAGCCACGTCCAGGATTTGGGCCCACAGAAACAGAGATAATAAACATGTGTTGTTTTAAGCAACTAATTGGTTAACAGCAATAGAAAACTAATGCACTCATTTTTTTTTCAAGTCACATTTTTAAAAATCAGGAAATAGCAAGAGAAAGCCTTGCTTTTTTTTTTTTCCAGTTGCCTCAAATCTCCACTGTTGCTTTCCTCTCATATATAGCTATATTTCCATCAAATCTGATGGAATACACTCTCTTTACCTCCCTTTGGTGGGAGTAAGGAGTGTTTTACAGAAAGGGAAGCAGAATATATCATTCCAAGGACCACGTTTCTGCCATGAGTAATCTCACCTATTTCAGCTGTAGTTTGTTCTATGTATACAGCAGTTGGAAGTGATTTAAAGAACTCAAAATGGCTTACATAGAAAGGGGATTGATTATATCAAATAACACGAAGCTTATCAGTAGGGGAGGCTCTAGGATCTGCAAGCTAAAACTCCAGCTCAGCGTCTTTATGCTTCTTTTAGCAATTTCCTCTTCTAAGTTGGCGTCATCCTGCAGCAGATCCAGTAATCACATGTAGACGTGACAAGTCTGGCATTCGAAGAAGGGATGTTCTTTTCTATTCATTTTCTCTCTCTCAATCCAAAAAAGCCTTCCCTAGAAAGTCTCAAGCCGACTTTTCTTCATGTCTCTTTGGCCACAAGTAGATGCCACAGTCTCTCCTAAACAATCATTGACAAGATCTAGCTGATCTAACTTTATCTTAAGATTAAGCCAATCTGAACCTTCTCTGAAGGTTAGGTAACATGATAAAAATGGGATGTCATTAGTGGGGATACACAAAAATGAGAAGATAGTTAGGAAAACATCCTGGAAGAAGTTATACCCTGCTCGATATTAAAGGACAAGTAAGCAATACACCGGTAAAAATGGACCAGAAAAACTGAAATCCGAGGGTTATAGTCATGTGAAAAATGATCAGGGCCTTCAACTAGGATAGTTGAAGTCTAGATGAAGGAAGTGTGAGCAGGAAGAAATGCTTTGTGAAATGCTTAGGCAGTAAAATTAGGAGGATTTAAAAAATCTATTATAAAATATTCATCTTCCTCAAAATATGATACATACAACCCAACTTTCTGCACCCAGTTCATTTATAAAATTGAATTACTTTCCAAAATAATGTGTGAAATCTTGGGAATACACAGTATAGGTCACACAAATGGGTTAAATTCTTCTATCTAACCTGAACATTTCAGACTTGAGAGCAACTAAAAAGTGACCATTACACTAATTGCAAATCCAGGGATAATTGATTAAAAGTATGAGAGCCACTTACGCATGAGCACAGCCTTTATTTCAAGACAGAACACCAAAAGCAACAACTGTTAAAGCAAACTGTTCTCTTACAAAAAGTCCTCTTATGTAATTTTAATGTTTATTCCTTTAGAAAAACCTTCAACTGGCATCCTAAAAAGATTCATGTCTTTTAAATATCAAGCATAAGGCTTTAAACTGTTGTACACATGAATAATTTTGTGAAGTTCAAAATAATTGTATATGACTTCCCCTAATTAAAAATTGTTAAATTAAAAAAGACAATTAAAACTGGAGTAAAATGATCTGCATTAAAATAATAAAATTGGCATTGCTCTGATTATTAGTATGATCCATTTTTAATCTATGACATTTATAAAGCAAGAATTCTACTTATCCAGTCTTATTAACATAATAATCATTGCACTTTACATGGCTTTAACAATAAATTACTTCCCTTATATTTAAGTTTTTCCCAGACAAACAGAATTAAATATGTATTGAACTTAAAGGTTAAAGCCCCTTCATTAATTCTGTTATTGTTTTTCATAAGCCAAATTCTCCATTAGGGTACCTCTTGACTCCATAGCATTGATTCTAATCATTTTCTCCTAATGAACCTCAGACTGACATCGATAATTCCTCTGGGCATTTTCACTTGTAAGAAACCTCAACCCTTAACCCCGTTCACTTCATTTGCATAATCACTTGCACAGATCTTCCTCCATTTGGGATGTGTCTTTGGTTTTTTTTTGCATTAATTTTTAATGGTACTATCTTGGAACTACTACCTCTTTCTTGATTTTTTTTCTGTCCGTTTTTCTTCATTGTCTCCCCGGGCTTGCATCCACGGCCCCGAGGTTTCTTCCCAGTGGCTGGCCTCCTTGCTTCCACTTGTCTGGTCATTACTTAGAAGACACTATAAATTATTTTGATGGACTTTGATTTTGATGGATTTTGATGCACATAAGCAAATCACTAAAACCCTCTTTTTTAGGCCACTGTATACATAAAAAAACACTTCAGAAGTATCGTCACACAGAAGTTTTCCTGGTTCGTGCAATTCTACTCCCCGAGAGTTCTAGACTGTAACCTTGAGAATGGAGTCTGAACTCTTCCTTTTATGCTACACATTCTTCACAGTATATTTGCAATTCTTACACAAAGTTTGATTGAAAGAGCTGTTATAAGGCCATGTACAGATTTTCAAGCTGCAAAAAAAAATCCAAGGATAGGTACTGTGTAGTCACATTTAGCCCTTCTAATGTGCACTGGGATTCTTTTCTTAGTGACACCCTACTTCACTCACAGGCCAATTGGGAGTCCACTCTTTGTATAACTAGTCTTTAAAAAATAAAAGCATCTTTCTCAGTGTTTCTAACTATTTTACCCAACAACTAATTTTCTTCATCTCACACCCAGAAGTTTTAACATTTATCTCTTCCATCAGCTGCTCCTTTCATCAGCTAAAGAGTGTGAACAACACAGCATCTTTTCTACTATTTCTTTGGGACTTGCCTCCAGACTGGGTCCATGTCCCCAGATCTAGAGTCATGTGATCCCATCTGGTTTCATTACTTACTGATCTTTCTTCTGTAGGTTAAGTATTAATCTATCACATCAATCTTCTCAAGACATTTGGGCCCCTTATACTTTCAAAAGAGATGTCTACACTGAGCTGAGGTTCTGTATATTTTAACGCCTGTTTAGAAAATGATGTAATTGGTCCCATTATCACTGTTAATCTAAATTCTGCTCAACGTTTTTCATTGGGCTCCCAATACATTTTGAATAAAATAAAAATTTATCATGGCCTCCAGGCCCTGCATGATGTGGCCTCTGCTTCCATCTCCAGCATCATTTCAAAATACTGACTGGAGCCCCTGCATCACAGCTTGAAGTCCTACAAGTCACTCCGTGGTCCCCTACCTACCTCTCCTGAACTGTTTCCTGTCTCTTTGTGATTTACCCACCTTTCTCAGCTTAAATGTCACCTTCCTAAAGAACTCCTAGCTACCTTATCTAAAATATAGCCATGTGCATTTCCTAATGCAGCACCCTTTTATTTGCTTCGTACTCTTTATAATGCCTTTTCATATTTGTTTACTTATTTATTGTAAATTTCCACTAATAGAAAGTAGCTCCAGAAAAGCAGGGACCATTTCTGCCTTGTTCACTCTTGTATCCTTGGCATTTTGCACAATATCTGGTCCATAGCACAAACTTATTAAATATTTACTAAATAGCTGAACAAGCAGATGCATGTGTAGAAACCACATTAATGCAAAAATTAATTTATATTTGCAAGCTTATGTATGTTAAATTCTACTCACCAAACGTAAGTAACGGAGAACTCTTGAAGCAATGAGTGTTCTCCAAAGCCTGCTTGGAATTAGATATTTCTTCCAATCAAAACTTCAAACAACTTACTTTTCATAAGCTACAATTTCTAAATTTCTAAATATTCTAAAACATCTTACTCATTTTCTTCTTTTTGATGTCTTTTAAGTCTAAATTAAATGGAGGGATTAGGAATCAAAGTACCTGGTGTTTCCAGGCAATTGAAAAAGGCAATTTCATAGACTGTAAACTCCTTCATGAGACTGTGAGCTCCTTGAGGGCATGTCTCACCAAATCCCAGAAACCCCATTAACGCCTATAAATGTCTCCTTGTGAATACGCAGTAGTTCACAGAACATGATGATAAATTGTTATACAAATTTACTTTGGAATTTAAAATATTTACAAATGCCAAATTAAAAAAAAAATGATAGTGGATACCCAATTGTTTTTTTTCAGAATCAAAAAATGGAATCCATATTAAATACACATTTGCTCAGAGTTTAGGAGTAATGAGGACTGAGGCAGCCTCAGGTAAGAGCCCTGTGAGGCAGAGTCATGCTGTTGGCCCAGAGGAAACTTTAAATCAGTAATGTGTAAGGCATTCAAGGGCCCAACTGCGTCCTAAGGGAAGACCCACCTAAAGACTTCTCTTAGTAGTTACAAGTGATTCAGAAACCTGATGAGTTCAAGTCTACCCGGAGGCAAATAATGAGACTCTGAGGAGTCTTTCTTTGAAATCAGGAGTTTTGCATGTGAGATAATAACACTTAAGAAGACCAGGTACTGGGTAACATTTTACATATCAGTGTTTGAGTAAGTAACTTGGAAGCTTAGTCTAGAATCAATAAACTCTCTGGATTTTGGTTTTAAAATATTCAGAAATGTGGGCCAGCCGAGTGACGCGATGGTTGAGCATTGGGTTGGAACGCCAGAGAGCCCCGGTTCGGATCCCACATATGAGGGCCAGTGACACTGCCCTCCACAGCTAAGATGCTGAACAACAGCTCAACCTAGAGTTGGGCTGCCATGAGTAACCGGCGACGGTGTAGGCTGCAGCCCCTGCTGCAGTGGGTTGCCATGGGCTACCGTGTGTAGCCAGCAGCCTCAGTGAGCAGCCGTCCAGAAGCCGGCGACTGATCTGCCTCGCCCGGGAAGAGCGCAATGATGGTG
>NW_017731351.1:1612279-1652179 GCF_001890085.2 Hipposideros armiger
CAACTTGGGCCAGTGAAGCAACGTCCTCCACAACTAGACTGAAGAACAAAACGACAGCAACTTGTCTGTTCCCCTTCCCGCAATTCCCCATCACTGTTTCTATCCCCCAATTCCCCAATAAAAATCATAAAATAAAATAAAAAAAATTCAGAAATGTGAAATTCCTCTCCCATGAGCTTTGGAAAGCATTCCCATTAAATCTCTATGTTAGCTTTCTGTACATTTTTGCCTCGTGCACAGTTTGGTGAACTTGCAAAGGGTGGGCAGACCTTTAGTAGACTCTTCCCTTAGGTAGTAAGTTCTAGCAAAAGTTAAGAGTTGGCAGTCTCAAATAGAAGACATTGCTCAAAGTGATTTTGATTAAAGTAAGCCGAGAAATGAATAGCATATCATACTTAGGCAACAATACTCTGGAAAAAATCAGAAATTTTTTTCCAGAAAGATGTGTCAGGTATAAAGACAGATAAGAGCATTAAAGCCAGTCATGACATAACCTGGAGGACTGTCATCAGAGAGGACTACTCCCCTCCAGCGAGTAAGAAATTTTCAGCCATCAGCTCCCTCTCCTCACTGGTCAATGATTCACCCCACAAAGTGTTAATTCCCCTGAATTTGGAGGACGCACAAATGCCACTGAAAGGTGCTAGCCCTGCAACAAACTGTCAGAGCCCTCACAGAAACGGTCACTGCAATGGTGTCTGAAATAAGAGGTGGCTGAGGCCTGGGGATCTGCAGCAGTTTTAAGAGCTAACCAATATATGTCCTAACCGAGCTCTGGATTCTTGTCAACCTGGATTAAAAATAATCCTGCTTCAATATGTATGCCCGTGTGTGTGTGTGTGTGTGTGTGTGTGTGTGTGTACAAATAATTCTACCCTTTTTAGACTAGCTTTCTCCCTGTTCTAATCTTGTCTAATCTTGGCAAAAATATCACCCTACTCCATCTCTTTCAATCGATAAATAAATCCCTTATCATAGTTGGACAGGCTTTTCAGTGACACCCAAATATTATGTAATGGTTCACACACACACACACACACACACACAGATAGCTGTCAGGTGAAATAAACATGGCTTTCTTCACTTGGAAAAAAACATATACAGCTATAGCATGTTTTGTACGCATAGTCCATTCTTTACTTTTACCCTAGAAATGCTGGAGTAAAGACCTTGAGGATTTAGAGTAAAAAAGTCCTCCATATTGTAATGAAAATTTAAGATTACAGTTACACACACTTTTTTCCTCTTTTTTATTATTTCCCAACTGATGTGGAATCATAATAAAGTGCAAAGATGTCCCTCTGCTTACCATTAGAAGGACCCAAAATGCATAAACATGGAAATTTATGTTGTCTGCAAAATTTGTGAACTGTCCAGATAAGTTTCCAATAGTTATTGCAACTCTAAAGCTATTTTTCCCTAGATTTGTTAAACATTCTTAAAGCATAAATTAAAGAATAAATTCTGAGTAATAGCAAAAAAGCATGGGGAAAAAAACAAACCAGTGATGGGCAGGTCAGAGACTAGCCATATCAGATATCAGAACTTATCCCAAAGTCACTTGTTAGACAGAATAATGTCCCCCAAAGATGTCGTCACCCAGAACCAGTGAATATGTCAGACTACATGGCAAAAGGGATTTTTCAGACATGATTATAGTTAAGAACCTTGAGATGGAGACATTATCCTGGATTACCTGGGTGGACTCAATCTAATCATAAAGCCCTTAAAAATTATCTTTTAAATGGGGTGGAGAACCTTTCAGGCTTCAGAGGATGAGAGAGATGGCTGTGTGATAATTACTAGACCCACTGTTGCCGGCTTTGGAGATACAGGAAAGAATTCCATGAGCCAAGGAAAGCAGGCAGCTTCTAGAACCTGGAAAAGTGAAGAAAACAGTTTCCCCTGGAGCCTCCAGAAAGGAATATAGCCCTGTCAACACTGATTGTACCCCAATAAGATCCATGCCAGGCTTTTGCCCTACAGAACTTTTATGCTGTTTAATTCATCCAGTTTGTGGTAATTGATAGAGAAGCACTTGAAAACAAATGTATCATTATAATCAGTTCAACGTGATGTTGGAGGAGGAATACCAAGCAGGTCACTGAAACATAAGTAGAAATATAATAGATCCCAGTTTACATAAGAATTCAGTATTTCTCCACGGGGGCCACTCCATTCATTGTGACAAGGGAAACGGTAAATAGATTATATAATTAAGCTGGTATAAATTCTATCTATCTGGAGGAAAATGAAATTGGGTTCTTAGACAATAAAGAAAAATTCTTGATGAATAACAGCTAAAATGTAAAAAGTGAACAATGAAAATCTTACCAGAAAAACTAGGACATTACAAGTATATCATATATTGCGAATACACAGTTGTGGAGAGAAATGATACCGGTAGAAGGAAATAGAAAGAGGAGATGATTAAAATTGAGAAAGAAAACAAAGAGTTATCTAAAAAGTATGCATGATCTGATAGCATTTACATGTAAAAGTATTTGTTTATATATATATAAATAAATTTTAATGTAACATAAAAAGAATTCTTTGCATATGTGGGTCTCTTTCCTGTCATTTGGTCTACTTCAATATTTTGTATTGTTTTTAGTTATAAATGAAGAAAATTTTAACATCCATATAAATGACTGTGATTTAGTAATATATTCAGATACCATACAGCACAAAGTACAAAGAAAGATGCTTTTAGATACCATCTTCTTAATGTTCTCCAAATGTCCACAGGTTGTTCAGTATTATTAGATATTCCTTCAAAACTGACTTGCCTGGAGTGTCTCTGATCCCTGTTTTATCATTCTTCTGCTGCTCTGTGCTGACAGCTCTCAAGTTGAAATTATCTGCTCCTTGCAGTCAAATTTTAACAATCCAGTTATCTTTTTCTCTCTTTATTATTCATCTGTCTTAAACCAAATGAGAGAATTTTTACCCCATTGGGACTTACTCTCCACACTTTTTAAAAATGAAAGTAACTTTCTTTATTACAGAATTGAATTCAAATCAAAAAAGGTCTGAACTCCATTTAAAAGATGGCTTTGTAACTGAAGAACTGAAAGGATTTCTTTATGAAATAGCTTCACCTTAAGACAGAAGATAAGGGCCCTGAGGATAGCATTACAGTCAATCTCAAAGGGACTCTTCTAAATAATGCTAATACAGCCAAGAAGAGGGTATAATAAAAAATTTGGAAGGCATTGTTACAGGAGAAACTAGGCCCCACTGGTCCCTACAAATGGTAGTGGCCTTTCTCTCTGATCTGCAGTCTAAAGAACAGCCATTTTGAGGAGAGACAATGGACAATAAAGGGTGTATGAGCAGAATGGTAGAGTTTTGTTTTTTTAAAAAAAGGGAGGGAGCAAAAAAAAATAAGATCCCGTGAACGTGATAATACAGCACCGCATATAACAGATGAGTTTGCGATCTATAACCTGGTCTAATATTTACTGTTTAATAAATCCAGGTTGTGTAATAATGTGCAGAGAAATGGATTGTGGAATGAGAGCTCTCACGAGCAGAGCACAGGTGGTCCTCTCCATTCAAGCCATCTTTCAGGTGGCCTTGGTTTTAACACTCCTAAGGACAGGGTACGATTGTGAATTTGTTTTATCAGTCGCCATGGCCCTGCTACACCCAACAGCACCCACTGGCAACTTATTTGCTTATTAATCAAAGCTTCTCTGACATAACCCCAGGGGCTGAAGTGCAGACACAAAAAAGACACCGAACTGTGAAGAAGTGGTAATACGGCTGATGTTCCCCAAGAAGCAGTGACTCTCAGAAGATGATTGACACCTAGAATTTCTAGGAAAATGCAAAACCCTCTCAACTCTAGAGGACTGTTTGAAACTCAGGAGAAAATTAAGTGAACACAATACTGCTGCCAAATTTAGAAACTTGCTCACATACTCTGCAGAAAATATCATGGGCTTTTTAGAGTCTACTTCAAATACCTACAGATTATATTTCTAGTTTAATAACTGAGGCATTCACTCTATTCATTTTACTAGCTTCAGTGAATTTCACTTTTGGAGCATAACATTGAAAATGTCTCTAACCTATGATATTCATATGTCATTTAACATGAAATTTATGAGGTTGCAGCTCTGATTTCCAAATGGATGCAAATTAGAACACAGAGTATTTACCTTCCTTCATTTCTAACCCACATACATACAGTTTGATTCTAAAATGTCACTGTGATTTTTTGTTTCATAGAAGCTATATGCATTTATATGTCCTTCGTGTCTCTAGCACGCGCCGGGTTTCAGTTTTTCATTTAATATTGGGTGAAAATTGGCTATAAAACCACTATGCTACTGAAGCTGAGGTGGATTGTGTTTCTTTTTCTTCTTCTTCTTCTTTTAATTCTTGAGACATTTATAGGTATTCAGGGCAGAATTTGTAACCACATCATCACCTAACATTTTCCTGTCATCTTTGAAGATAAGCAGTTAAAAATCTATAAAGTATTTTTTCTACTCAGATTAGATTCTAGGTATAGGAGTATTTTGGTCTATTCCAGTGTATAGTGTTTAAGAGGATAAATATTTAGAAAATGAATTTCCTGTTTGTTGTGGACAGAGAAGTGTTTGTTTTCAGAAAGAAATAGCTTATATTCTATTTCCTTTAATACGCATTTTATGTTGGTTAAATACTATGAACCCATTTACATTTATGTATGTCATATTTGGGTGGTGAATTGCAAATCAAAGACTTAAAATCATAAGTAATTACCCAAAACAACATACAGATTTAATGCAATCCCCATCAAAATGCCAACGACATTTTTTTCAAGAAACAGGAAAAAAATATTCAGATTTGTATGGAATCACAAAAGACACGAACAGATAAAGCAATCCTAAGAAAAATGAACAAGGCTGGAGGTATCACACTCCCTGACTTCAATTTGTAGTACAAAGTGACAATAATCAAAACAGCATGGTACTGGCAGAAAAAAAGGCACACAAACCAATAAAATAGAATTGAAAACCCAGAAATAGGGCCAGCCGAGTGGCGTATTGAGTTGGCTTCAGACGCTAGTTTTGAGCAGCAGGGCCCTGGTTTGGGTCCCACATGAGGGCCAGTGACGATGCACCCTCTACAGCTAAGATGGTGAACAACAGCTTGACCTGGAGCTGGGCTGTTGTGAGTTGCCAGCGATGGCGTAGGCTGCAGTGAAGCTGCAGTGGGCTGTCATAAGCTACCGTGAGTGGCTGGCAGCCGGCGTGAGCTGCCAAGAGTTGCCGTGAGTGGCCATCCAAAGGCCAGCAATCAATCTGCCTCACCCGGGAAGAGCACAATGATAATACCATCATGGGCCAGTGAAGCGACATCCTCCACAACTAGACTGAAGAACAAAAGGACAGCAACTTGTGTGTTCCCCTTCCCTGATTCCCCAGCACTGTTCCCCTCCTACAATTCCCCAGTTCCACATAAATATGGAAAGATAATTGTTGACAAAGGAGCCAAAAACATACAATGGAGAAAAGAAAGCTTCTTCAATAAATGGTGCTGGGAAAATTAGAAAGCCACATGCAAAACAATGAAGCTAGACTGCTACCTGTCACTATGTACCAAAATTAACTCAAAATGGATCAAAGACCTAAAACATAAGAACTGAAACAATAAATTGCATAAAAGGCAGCATAGGTACTAAAATTATGGATGCTGAGTTTATAAATTTGATGGATTTTATGAACTTGACCTCAAAGGCAAGGTAAATAAAAGAATGAATGGGACTATATCAAAATAAAAAGCTTCTGCACAGCAAAGAAACCCTACACAAAACGAAAAATGAAACAAACCAAATGGAGAAGATATTTGCAAACCATGCTTTCGATAGGGGGCTAATATTCAAAATATATAAAGAAGTCACAGAATTAAACAACAACAAAAAAACAAACAACCCAATTAAAAATTAGACAGAGGGCCTGAACAGAAACTACTCCCGTGAAAACATACAAATGGCCAACAGATATATGAAAAAATGCTCAACTTCACTAGCTATTAGGGAAATGCAAATCCAAACCACAGTGAGACACCACCTCACACGGGTTAGAATGGCTATCATCAACAGGACAAATAATAACAAGCATTGGAGAGGCTGTGGAGAAAAAGGAATCCTTATACACTGTTGGTAGGAATGCAAAACAGTATGGAGGTTCTTCAAAAACTTAAGAATAGAATTACTATATAACACAGCAAACCCTCTTCTGGGTATCTACCCCCAAAAATCTGAAAACGTTTATCCATAAAGATATATGTGCCCCGATGTTCAGTGCATCATTACTCACATTGGCCAAGAATGGAAATGACCAGTGTCCTTCAATAGCTGATTGACTAAAGAAGAAGTGATACATATATGCAATGGAATACTACTCTGCCATAAGAAAAGGTGAAATACTGCCATTTGTGACAACATGGATGGATCTTGACATTATTATGCTGAGTGAAATAAGTCACAAAGAAAAAGTCAAGAGCTACATGACTTCACTCATATGTGGGATAAAAAACTGAAAGCAACAAAGGGACACAACAAACAAAGAAACAAAAACTCAAAGACACAGACAACAGTTTAGTGGTTACCAGAGAGTAAGGGAGGGGGGTGGTAGAACAGGGTAATGAGGATCTAATATATGGTGATGTATTATAGAAATGTATGCTTGAAACCTATATAATTTTACTAACCAATGTCACCACAATAAATTTAATTCAAACAATTATAATAAAAAAACTTTCAAAGGTGTTGAACAGTAGCAGTTGGAAAACTCTACTTTCAATACTCGTATATAGCCATTGACTTTGTAAAGATAATTTCACTATGGGGAAATCTGCTGTAAAGGGAACACTACTTTTGTGTGCAGAATTAGGACAAAGTACTTGATATATCAATAATTTGGGGACATAATTATTTTTGATAAAATATTGCTATATGAGTCATTCTCTTTCAGAAACTGAAATACAGGAAACTAACATAAATACTCCAAGAAAGGTATTCAGATGTTTAGTGTGCCTTCTTCATGTTGTCACTTTCCCTCTGCTTGCATCTCGTGTTAAGTTGTTTATATTCACAACTTATCCTCCTTTGTCTTCTGATAAATTTGTAACACATAACCTGTTCCTTCACTTACAAAAACAAACAACAAAACCATTCATTCAGCCAACAAAATGTTCTTACCATACTGATTACTAGTCTTGAACTCTCTACAAACTATATTAAAATAATATATGTTGAAGGGGTTTGAATAAACATTTTTTAAATGAGAGATAAGCACTTTAACATGTTTGCATACAGTCTGAATGAAAAGTAAATTAATATGAATGGATAGAAAAATAATGGATCTTTTTCTCTCATATTCAAGATAAAATCAAACTGGTGTGGTTAACATCCACTATAAGAACTCAGAATACCTGGGTTCTAGGTCCTGATTTTGTTACTTGGTGTGTAATGATGACAAATGATGATGACCGACACCTCAGTTTCTTTCCTTGTATAATGAGGCTACTAATCTTAAGCGTTTTTTGAGAAAAATACTGTGAAAATCAGATATGTAAAAAGTTCTGTAAATAGTAAAGGTGTAAATAAATATAAAGTGACACTGCTATAATTCCCAGAATTTTGAATTGTGTTTTGTTGTCATCTTGGAAGAAAACAAATTCCAAAGAATGCGCTCTTATGGGGATCCCCTAGGATCCTCTAGAGTCCACAGCTCTATGTCAGAATGAAACTTTAGGAATTAAAATACTGTGGCTGAATTAACAATTTTGTTTTGCCATCTCTACTTCTTTTATTACACATTTTGCTTCGTTTGCTTGTTTATATTGACCCATTAAATTTCTCCAGGATACAAGTTAATATTGATATCAAAGGAATTATTTTCCAACAGATTTTCAAAGTTTTCTAACTTGAACTCAATACAGAAAATATTCATACTCTGTGTTGGTTTTACATCTAAGTACTTAAAAGTTTATCAAAATCTACTTTGAAGTTATAAATAGATGCAAATTTGCACATATAATATTCTTAAACTCTTTGATAAAATTTTATCTAAAAAGTAAAAAAGTAAAATTTATTTATTTACATTTAATAATTTTCAATTGTATTTTTTTCTCAGCCAATCCAACAGACCTTAAGTCATTTCAATAAAGATTTATTTAGTTTTTATCACATACTTTAGGAAAATTGGACCACCAACAAATTTTTAAATAGCACAATACTGTTAATATTAATAGACAACGTTCTTAGCAGTCCAGGATCAATTCCTTTATATTTTTACAATACTAATAAGAAACAAAGCATTTTGGATAATTGCAGTCCAGGTGTCAAGATTCTAGAATACAATTGCTGATATATATGTACACATAAACATACTAACGGCAAACTATTAGAATATTTATTTTCTATAATATCCATTAAGGTACATTTTTATCTGATTCTATAATAATTGCAAAAAATATTTTATTAGCTTTCAGGTTATAAGATAACTACACATGTATTTCAGGAATTTGAAATATATGAAGTATGATAAAATTATTCTATAAAGTATTTTAATATGCACTTGAATTTAAACCTTACATTTTCACTTTGTTTCTTATTTATTTTACATTGTTGATTTCTTGTTATTTTTTTTCAGTTCACTGCTATTCTTTCCCTTTTTACCCTAAGTATGATTTCCACCCCTGTTTCTAAAATTATTTCTCCCTGATCTAATAATAAAACATATTTTACAATTGTTCATTAAATACAAAACCCCATCATTCGTCATCACGCTAGATTATTTCCCCAGTTTCACCTCAAAAAAAGGGTTAGAATATTTTTATTACTCCCCTCCCTGACCTGCAAACCATTCCCAATGCATAGGTTTGGCAAGATTGTTTAGTACTTTTAGGCATATACCAATATTAGAAGGTCGCTTATTGTTAGGAGTCCTCATTTAGAGCAGATATTACCTGTTCTTAGTGTATCCTATTTACTTAGCCTTAATTATTAAAAGAGGGTGAGAGAGAAAGATTAGTTGAGCTCTCTGTTTTTCTCTCTTCTTCTATCTTGAGGCCATTATTCCAGTTTACTTTTTTTTTTTACGTTGGTCCAAAGCCTCTTCCATAAATATTTTATTCAGAGGAGTTTACATGGATGTATTTTTCTGAGCTGCTACATATCTTTATCCCCCACCCCTGGTAAGTTAGTATATAAGAATTCTTGGATTCAGCAGTCCATAGATACTCTTCTTGGTACTCTACCTTCCAGAGTTGCAAATGAGAAGTCCAGCGCCAGACTACGTTATTTTTTCTATTTGCCAGGGAACTGAATTTTTTTTCTTTCTCACTAGCATGCAAGAAATTTAATAGATTATATGAAAGTGTACACTGTTTCCCTTCAGTCCAGTCTAAAAGTAGGTGAATGTCTTCAATTAATGAGTCTTAGAGCTCTCTTTAAAATTCAGAAAAATTTTCTTCTATTATTTCTTTGTTATTGCTTGTAACATTTATTCTTTTTTTTCTCCTGGAACTATGCTAATTGTTACTTATCTGTTAGCTTATCAGGATCTATCTTCTATGTCATTTTTATTTTATTTTCCCTGATGATTTCTATGATTATACTTCTTACTCATTCTTTAACAGATGATTGATTCAGATCTCAAGTAACTATCATATTTTCAAATCATCTATTAAATTGTTTGGATGACAAATCGCATTTTTCATTCTATTTTTTATTTTATTTTATTTTATTTTTTAATTTTTGGTGTGGAACTTTATTTTTATGTACCCCTACTATATTTTATTCAGGTAGCTGTCCATGCTGTGCAGCAGAAATATTTTGCTGGGTAAATATCCTTCTGACCTGACTGGTCACTCTTTCTGAGTGCTGGCTGGTTTGGATGGATTGTAACTCATCAGGCTGAGCTCCTGGGGCTCAGGTCTGATTGCTACTATCATGCAACAGTGATCACACAGGAACTGGAAGACAAAACAACCACTTCCCTTATGGGCCAGCAGCGAATAAAAAGGCAGTTCTGCAGGCTTTTCTGAACCCATCCAGAGAATCCTGTCTGGTCTCCCTAAATCATCTGTGCCTGGGGAGGTTTGGCCCAGCTTTCCACTGGCTTTGTGCCCAGAGTCACCAGATATATTCATATAAGGCTAATATTGCTGCAGCTTCTTTAATTCCCGAGAACCAATAATGTCCCATGATGCTCCATCTTCCATACATCTCTCAAGGCTTCCAGTTGTCAGTCCTCTCCATGTAACTACAACACAATCCAGGCCTCGCTTGCCTACATTCATTCACATGAAGGCACAAACTACCATGAGACTCAGGGGAAGCCAACAGAGAGGAAAAGAGGGTATGTTCAGATTGCACGCGCCCTATTTGTTCCTAGAACTCGACCAAAATGGTAAAAAAAGAAAAAAATTGAAATATACAACTTTCATCAGTGTTAAGCTATATACAATTGGACAATAGTGCTGTATGTACATATATTTCTATTTATAAAAATGTATTTATATTTATCCATTAAAATTGAAGATTAGTCATAGAATTTTATTTCTAGGCCACACAAAGATAATGATTTTTTTTTAATCTCCTTACTTGTATTTTGTTGTGTTTTCCAAGTTTTCTAGTATGTGTATAAAGTGTATGGGTGTGCGTGTGTGTGTGTGTACATAGATATAACCACAAAAAAAGTTTTTATAACACTTCAGGTATTTAGAGTATAGGTTAAGATTTCTGTATTATTTTAGTTTGTCGACTGCATTTTTTAGTTTGAAGCTCTGAGTAGGTTGCCTTATTTGACTTGCTTTTAGATATTTCATGCATCTAGAAGTGTTATGAAATTGGAAATCTCTTGCTTTTTAAAATTTAGAGGGTATTCGTTATTGAAGTTTTATCTACTGATAAAGAGTACAGCCTCGATCTATTTAGAAGCCTGCACTAGTCTACTCTCTTATCAAATGCAGCTTTGCTTTCCTTTTTTTTATCATACATATGTGAAATTATACTTTTTGGCAGTCTACCACAGAAGCCTGTTGAGAAAGAAATGTATTATCTCAGCTGGACACAGCTCAACTAAAATACTGAAAATGAATGAATAGCAGAAACACTATGTATGAAATTTAGAGGGTAGCCAAATATTCCCTAGGCAATAGTGACTTAGGATCTAACGGCGTGTTCGGGCAGAGGTAATATGTAGGTTTTACTCAAGAAAATGCACATTACTAATATGTATGGACCCATCTACATTTCTTGAAATAAAGCAATTCTACTTTAAAAAAAAATGCAGAGCTCAATTTTTTTACATCTAAATCTTATCCTTAGATTTCATGTAGGGAGAAAATAGTGTATGAATTCAGTCTAACATTCTTATCCCTAAAGGTGGAAAATGTCAAAGAACAATATTTTATCTCAGTAGCAGTGGGGCTAAGAAATTCCAGAAGTCTGCCAGGTTTTTCTCTCAGGGTGGATACTTGCTAGCTCTTCTAAATTTTCCAGGAAGTTAGGCAGACATTTGCTTTAGTGGAAGTGGAAACCCATATTATTTTTTCTTTTCAACTTATTTCTTACCAGATATTATTTTAAATTATATTTGCACATGTTTGCTCTCTCATAAAGCTCTGAGTCATTTAAGGAAAGATGTCGTATCTTATTATTTTTTGTGTCGTTAATACACCATACTGCTTAGATGAATAACTACATAGGAGAGTAATTTGTAACAGGTTGAAAGAAACCAAGAAAACAGCCAAGCAGAAAAGCACAAATAAATGAATAAATAAAAACCCAATCAACAGCACTGAATAAGCGAAGGAAACAACCGGCCAGGTGTTAAAAGCCATCCTAACAAAACCAAGTTTTCCTGTTTTGTCTTTAATAACATTTTTCTGTCTTATAAGGTAGTTGCTCTAAATTAATCTGTTATTACCACAGCAAAAGTAGGACTAGTACAAAACATTTAAAAAAAAGAAAGAAAGAAAAAGGAAGTGTTATCCTCTGTATCAGTGCAAATTTTGCTGCAACTAACAGACTGTTTTGCAGAGATTTCAATAGATGAGGGTGTTACTCATTCATGCAGGCAATCCTGGGCTGGCTTAAACTCTCTGTAAAGTCATCGTGAAAGCAGGATTATTTTTCTCTTTCTGTTCCACCATTAGTTGTGTCTCCCATCCCCAAGGTCACTGTGTCATTCAAAGATAACCACTGAAGCCCTAGCCTTCACAATTGTTACAGACTGTGAGAAAGGGAATAGCAAAGGGATTGTACTGAAAATGTATGTAAATGTAGCTATTCAGCAGCATAGCTCCTTGCCAGTTTCCTGACAACCAAACGAGGGCAGAAGGATGAAGAGCAGACCGAGAACCCAAGTTCCTCACATCACAGTTCCAAAGAGAAGCTCATTTTCCTCTTGAACAGACCCTTGATTCAGAATAGGATGTGGAAATTCAAAAATAATGCCTGGTCCTGGAATCACCTGGTTTGGTACATAGATCTTCAGATCAAACACTTGATCAAAGGATAATTTATCTTTTCCTAAGGACTATTCTGCTTTCATCATAAACCGAAGTCACCTTTGCTGAAAGTCAAAGAGAATGAAAAGCTCTTGCCTGTATAAATGAGATCTCTGGTTACCCTTGTTTATTCAGCCATCATATTCACCAAGAATATAATTTTTACACATTAGAGATTGTTTTATGTTTAAAATTTTACACTTGCCCAAGGGCTGGCTTTGTGGGTGTATAAGCTGTACAGCCCCCAAGATAACAAGCTCAAAGGGCTCCGTCCTTGTTCTCTCCTGTTCCTCTCTGAAAATTCTGAGGCCCTGGGATTTCATTTTGCATTAGGAATCACAAACTATGTAGCCGGTTCTGATCCCATGTAACAGAGCAGAGGAGTCCAGAAAATAATCAGAAACGTTACTATGGAATGCTTAATATCCAAGGATTGAAAAATAATTGTCCACTACTGGCTATAGGTTAAATAGATATTTGTTGTCATAGGTAATATTTACTAGACATTGTAAATAGCACGCAACTTAGAAATCACATACATTGTGACCCTGGAGCTAATTAAATTCAACATTAATGGAGTGAAATCTATTGACAGCTCACTAAAATGAATTAAGAGAAGCAGTAACTGCAGTGTGTTCAAAGTAATAAAGTGCTGATTATTTTCCCCCAAACTCTTAGGAGATTATTATGAAATTGCTCTAAGCCATTCAGTTAATGTGCTACACCCAATCGCTATTCTTAAATCAGTGAGGACATGTCTATTTACTGAAAAGTAACTTACTTGTTATTGTTTCCAATTTTTATTCATACTTAAGAAATTGGACACTTATTAAATATTGAAATTGAGCAAGGCACATCATAGATGTCAGGTTAATGACATGCAAATACCAATTTGAATTGTATTATCTCTGTTTTCAGGCACTTTCGTTTCTAACATAATTTTAGCACAAGGAGCATGAATCTATGCGACCTTCTTCCATAATTTAATTTTTTAAAGCTGAAATTTTTCACAAAGAGTATTATGGGCAAAAATAGACGCATTCACTTTACAGGGATGAAAATCCCTTTGAAAACTCTAAGGATAGCGAAGATTATATTCAAGCCCCAACTGTTCAAGAAAATGAAAAAAAATATATTTACAGTTGTTATCCATAATCAATTCATATCATCAAGCTGTGTATTATACAAAAGGCATTAACCCTGCCCTCTTTTATTTTACGATCTAAAAATTTCAAAGCAACAAAAAAAGGAAATAAAATATACAGCTGAAAGCACGAGAAGCTAAAATATTGATGCAATCAGCACTATTTTAAGAAAGCTTAAGAAATTAAAATCTAAATGTCAAGGCAGAGAAATCAAGGTAAATATTGAAGTCTTAGAAATTAGCCATTGCCTATGCCTACAAAAAGATTGAGTTCAAGTGTTTTGTTTTACTTTTCTGTTTTGGGTTTTCTTTGTTTTGTTTTGTTAGTTTTTAACCCAATGAGCTCCCCTGAAATAGTTCAATGTTCAATATCAACTTTGTAAACTTTATGACAATATTTCCCTTAAGTATGGAGAGGTTCTCCTGACCACTGTCAGCCAGTAGTAAAAGAGAATACAAAATGTGCTTTACCAAAGCCACAAGCCCACTATCTCCACTGGTAATGCAATATGGCAGACTAGCTCAAAATGCCTTTTAGAAAAGCACAGAGAAAAGTTCAGTCTTTGCTCCAATTATTTGGCTAATTGACATCATCCCTGACTTTGTTTTATTAGTGAAGATAAATCCTTTAAAAGTTGATGATCTGGCAAAAGAATGTTATTCTCATCTTGTACTAAATGGACACAGGCTAATATAAAACCAAGTGAATTCTTAAAAAATGGAACAGCAGGAGTCACAAAAGCAGAAAACTAAAATGATTAAAAGCAATCCATCAGGCCTAAGGAAACTGCTGTCCACATTGTTAAGAAGCCTCTTCCTTCTAAAAGAACTATTTTTTGCATCATGTCAAAATGCGGGGTTTCCTATGGAAATGCCATTTTCTGTAAGGCAGTATTTCAAGTGGGAAAAGCGTAACTTTTCACAGCATCACATTAAAGTATTAACAAATGTCCGTTTTAAAATCCTCAAGCCAATGGACCCTATCTATGGATGTCTCCTGCCCCCACTCTTCAAGATCCTGAAAATTCTGTCATCAATGGAAATTAAGATGTGTCCACCTCTGTTATCTGCTCTCCTGAGACAGAAAGATAAAGATGTTTAAATTTTTAGGTCTTTATATTTTAGAAAATTCTTAACCAAAACTTTAAGTAAATATACTAGTGTATACATTTGATGAAAACAAGCAATTCAACTAATCTAGAATTGATACCTTCTTTATTTTGTGGGAGAAGATGCTAGAGAGGCTACAGGGTCAAGTGCAGGTGGAACTGTTCAAGCCAAGATAAAAACTATTGTCTGTATGCTAACATCAGTAGAAAGGTATTAAAGTATAAAGAGATACTCAGCACATGTGAGCTAATCCTTCTCCCCTTTGCACCCATTGGAAATCATCATCTATGGCCAACCCATGCTATGATGCCCAAACATAACTTCCACGTAACTCTAAGTAAACAATATATTGGGTTGGAAAAGTCATGACGCATTTTTGCAATGAAAAACATAGAAAAAGTAGTATGTCATGACTTTTCTGACAACCCAATATTACCAGCTGTATAATAAATGTAAACTTAAAAAGATTATGATACCCTTCTTGCTCATATTAATAGGTGTATAGATTATGTGTATAATCAGGAAAAGTAGGTCAAAAAACATATGTTTCAAAATACAAAAGAAACAAAAAAAAACCGCTCAATGCTTTGATTTGGGAATATGGAAAATGTGTTTTATTTTTCTGTTCTGAAGTGTGATTATCCTATTTAAAGTAGTATTTTATAGGAAAATGCTATATTTTTCTATCTCTGACCTATGAAAATGAGATAATGTTTCCTGGAAGCAGTCATAAAGCAGAGCCTACAGCCCATGTGCTTAAAAAAAAAAAATAGGGATTCAGAAAAGCAGAAACAGTGACCCTCTTTATCTCATCTGTACACGTTACTACATGTGTCAATAAACATAGTTGACAAAAGCTCCTGATATTGAATTTAGATAACCTTTGTGTACCTTATTTTTCCCCAATGAACTGAAAGCATTTATAGTGGAAAAAGACTTGAGAGGCAAGCTGGCCCTGCCTTTCCCAGGGAGCAGAAGGTCCTTCTACTGACTCTGCATAAATATGCCAAGAGAGGAGGCTTCTTTCACGCTTGGACAGTTTGTGGAACCCAAATCTTCCCTCTTTTAACAACCGCCCATTACACCTAATTTGGTTGAGTGCAGCAACCTAAAATTAGCTTTAATTTCTTTTTAAAGTGGATTACCACCGCATATTTGAATACATTTGTTCTGCTTTCATTTTGTTTTCTCTTGCGCATAGCCACACATCCAGTTCTTCCTGCCATCCCTTCAAAGCCCTGTGTGGATTCCTCCTGTTCCACTTTCTCCTTCACATACTAGGTTCTCATCACTCATCTTTTTGTTTCTTTTACCCAGAATCCTCATTCCTGCCTAGGCTTTTATGCTCGCTGCTCCCAACATCTGTGTCTCCAGGTGTTCACAGGACCGCCTCCTTTGGATCTTTCAAATCTAAGCTCAAGTGGAATCTCCTTTTATTCATAACAATGTATCAGTATTTGATATGATTTTATTCACTCTGATAATTTTTTTTTTTATTTCCCCCACACGAGAATGGAAGTTCCACAATTATGGAACCTAGACTACCTTAATATAGTAACTGCTGGATCCTATAATAAGTAGAAGAATTCCTGTCACATAATGTGTATATAATAAAGATTTATTGATGAGTATATATATATATATATATATATATATATATATAAACACCTTTATAGGTGTGAATAAATGTGCTCCCTCTGCCTTGTGCCTGCAGCTATGAAGAGACCTCCCCTTTGGGGCAGTGCCCGTACCTGCACAGGATCTGCACTACACAGCCAGTAGGTGGGTATTCAGTGAGACTACAATACCAGCGTCACTCACTGGAGTTGTGTGGAACCCCGGCCTGCCCCACTGTTCCCAGGATTAAATGCAAGCTCCGGTGCCTGGCTCACAGAACTCGTAGGATCTGACCCTACAACTCTTTCTGCTTTATCTTTCCTCCTCTTCTCCCTTGAAAGTAATCACCAAACTTCCCTACTTACTCTCAGTTTCTCCTACCGCCATGCTTTCTCAGATCCACTAATCCCTTTAGAGAGAATAACTTAGTCCTTTCCTTTCCCTCCCTGGTCGTTCCACACACCTTCTCTTCTGACCCTAAACGTGATTAAACTCCTTTCTGTACATTCTCCCCATTTTCTCAGCTCTTCCCCTCACATCATTAATCACCTCGTTGTGATTTCCAATTGTCTCTAGTCTCATTTCTTCTATAAGGTAGGGGCCATGTTTGTCATATTTATCATTATATCTCCAATATCTAGCAGGGAGTCAAATGAATTTATCACATGAATGACTAAATAGTCATGATATCCTTTCCAAATACTATGCCATTTGGGCCACCTTTCCTTGTATTTTCTATTTTTTCATTATCCAATTTTGAAATGAGGAACTCACATTTGATTTGTATTTGTGATTGAATTTTACCTTGTGCTGATCAATACAGAAAACAATGAGATAGCATTCTTATATTAATGTAGTTTATTAGTATAATTCAATATGTTACTACTTTACCACTTTAAAAAGTTCAAAAATATTACTCCACTAAATCTGTATTGACCAAAGTCATCTTTAACAAGACCATCTCATCTCTGCTTGATTCCATCAGCACCTTCTATTTCTAGTTCATAAATATTTTTAGCAAATATACTTATTTTTTCTAGAAATAAGCTTTCCAATGAAAAGTTCGCATAGAAATAATAGGTAAAATATATTTAGGTCTATCTTTTCATTCTTAGTAGCCCTAATTTGAATCTACTTTTCATCTAGTGTCAATCTATTTCAGAAATATAACTTCTGTGTGACATTTCAATCACGTTAAATTCTGTGACTTTAACAGGACACTGTTACCAGATTTTTGAATGTCCCATATTATGATAGTGATGGCCTCATAAACAACGCAGGTCTGTGGGAGCAATAATAGGGGTACCCTGCTGCTCTCCCATAACCTCCCATCCCATTTCTAGAGCACTAAAAGCCAATACATCCTACTTCTTGCCACCTATTCTTTTTTAAAAAGCCACATGTTCTCTAGAATTTAATGTTCTTATTAAAGGAATTATTCTCTTGGTCAAATCCTTTAATTTTCAGAAGCAGTGTCATTATCACAGAAATACCGGTTCCAGCCCTACAATATACACTCAAAGTGGTATTATTTGAGTTGACCTATTATTCAAGCAAATGGCTCACTCCAGATTTTTAAAGTCAGGTGGATTCGTGCTGATACTGTAATCTGATTATAGGCTAAGACAAAATTTTAATTTATTTTAAATGGCAACAAATTCAAAATGCAAATCAATATCACTCTGATAGGAACAAATGCCTTTCAAACACAGAGCTAAGAAGGTAAGAATGATTTTTTTTTTAGTATTATCTTTTAGGTATAATGTTAAGAACTCGATATTAAATCACAGAGATGAGCTGATCTCCTTAAGAAGCTCAATGAATATGAGAGCAAAATGAATGGCATTAGAGGCATTAGACCTCAGCAAATGTAAGCAAAGAGTGAGGCAGGCTGGGCGTATGAGATAAACCACCCAGGCAAGTAATATGGAAAAGGGGACACTGACTAGGAGCTGCTGGAAAGATACCAGTCAGACTGGCGCAGTGGAGGGAGACAGTGTGATGAAGAGCTTAAAAAGGTAAAAACCACTCATATCAAGTTTCAGATGGCAGATGTTACTGCATATGCATCCAGGGTGGAATCCTAACATAAGATAGAAAAGGATGTCGATAGAAATGAATAATCACAGACTTAGAGAAGTCAAGAAAGGACTTTGTGCATTAGCATTTTATTTGAAAACAAACACATTAACAAGGCAGTGATACATATTCTAAGAAAAACATAAAGGGCATTATTAAAATGGTAGATACCAGTCATGAGAATTGGAAATGAGCTTTCTTTAATTGGGAACAAGAGTGCAATTAGCAAATGTGAAAGCAACATTTGGAGATACTAAAGATGTGACAATATGTTTTCATATGTTACTATTTACTGGTGGACCTGATGACGTGCTGCAGAGGAACTTAGAGTGAATAATAGTTGGCCATCTGCTTGCAAACTTTGACAGCTTCTGAAGATAGCAGTTCATAGGGAGCAAGGAATAAAGAAAATAGAGCTTCTCCAACTGCATCAAAGTTATGTGGGAGTAAATGGGTTGCCTACTAATGAAGATAATTGCCTCTTCTTGAAAAGATATGAAGGCACAAAGGTACAGCTGGATAATAAAAAAATTCTTCTAGAGCAGAACAGCATAAAATGATATTCAGTTCAAGTCCCATGCATTATTAACTCCCTCAAACTTAAAGCATTTCTTTTAGTCTCTGGCGAGGCAGAGGCATATAATGGAAAGACCACTTTGAAGTCAGATAAAGTGGGATTCAAAATCCAGCTCCATCATCAACACGTGTGTCATTTGGAGCAAATCTTTTAACCAGTCCTCATTTTGAAACTGCAGACAGAGCTACCTATCTCACAAGGTTTTGATTGGTTAAAAAAAGATGAGTGTGTTAGATGACCATCATTGCGACTGGCATTCATTATTCATTTAACAACTATCTGCCGAGTGCTGCCATGTGTTAAGCACCCTGCTAGTATCTGAATATACAAAGGTGACTGAACATAGATTCAAGCCTTCTCCCTCCATGTGGCTTCCGGGCTCTGAGAGAGACAGTCACAAATCAGGCAATTACAAAACTAAATGGAAAAATAATAATCACGGTAAGTGCTAAAGGAAAGATGCATACAATTATGAGAGCAGATAATATGATCACTGGATGTACTCAAAGAGGTCAAGGATGGCATTCAAAAAATGATAAATGAGCTGATATTAGAAGGATGCACTGGAGTTCACTGGGTGACAAAAAGTAAAAACAGTGGAATAAAGGTGAGCATTGCATGAGAGGAGACGGAAGAGGTAGTGAGCTAAGCTGACGTAGGATGCAACGATCTTGAAGTACAAGCATAAGGAGATAGTAAGTGAAGTTGCCACTGTCTCCCTTGAATGCACTGCTGCTATGCTCTGTCAATCCAACGTGAAATCACCTAAACGTAACTCTGTATTCCTTAATATATTCCTAGCTATGTAATAAGTGTAGTCTTCAAGGGATTGAGAGGTTCCTCTTGGGCATATTAACATGTATAATGACAGCCTTTGTTCAACCTAGAAATGGGACAGTAGAGATAGGAGTGGTCACTGGGCAGGGAGCAGGACGGTGGCCACTGACCGTTCACCACCAGCTGGAGCTCAGCACAGTCCCGTGGACCAGCCCTTCTCAGATGAGGGCAGCTCTCTCTCAGGCTCACACTCCCCTTACTAACATCCACCCCAACCCTTGCTTTTCCCTTCTCATCTCAAGGAATGGGCATCTTAAACCTCTGGATGAGTTCATTACCATAGCTTATTCTATGTCAGGGGAATCTAGGTTACGTTGAACTAACAAAAACCCAGAGTGTTTTAAGACAACACACATTTATCCCTTGCTTATTTTTCATGACTTGCACAGGTCAGTGAGGGACTCTACTCCACATTATCTACATTTTGCGGGGTAGGCTGAGGGAGTGACCACCATGTGGCACTGAAACACATGTCACAACCATATGCACCCCATTGGCTAAAGCAAGTCACATGGCTGCAACTCTGCAGTGTTTCTGGAATGAGGAGAACCAAAATATTGGGAAATAATCATATTGATGGCATATATTTACCTCCATTAGGGATTCGAAGGACTAAAAGAGAGTTTCTCACGCCCATTTTCAGGGCTTCCTCTCATCCTATTGTATATTACGTTTTCTTTACTATCACACTAACTCCAGTGCATTGATGGTAACTACTTTTAGCTACCAATGTTCATTTCAAATGGCTCTTTCATAATATAAATGTCTTATTCACCTTCTCTTGCTTTGAAACTCTTCAAGCTAATGTTCCCTGGAATTAATAGATAGCAACCAAATAATCTTACTAACCACACTAATGCATTACATTGGTACAGAGAAATATTTAAAAGGTACTTAACAAATAATTTCTCATTTAATATCACAACCAACTTGGAGGTCAAGAGCGTCCTCCTTTTATAGGGAAAGAAATAAAAATTCTGGTAAGTACAGTGACGAGCCTGGGTCAAATGCTACTAAGTGATAAAATCTGAGTTTGAATCTATGTCTGATCACAGAAGATCTACTCTTTCCTCAGCATGACATATTCCCAAATCTGACACCTACTCCTTATTAAACTCTGGGTATATACAAACTATTATGAGGCAGGTTACACAACAGAAAGCAAACAAAAGCTTACGGGCTGATAAGGTCCTGGTGAGTATGCACATTCCACAGACTGTGCTTCCAGTTCCTTAACGAAATGCAGGCACTCAGGGTCCAGTGCACTAACCTCATCAGACACTGAGGATAATAACTGACCCCGCCCAAATCACAGGACATGGGAAGTACTGACATAAAATAATGGAGTCATGTCTTCTAAGCAATAAAACGATGAAAATACATTCAGAGATGAAAGAAGCAAAATACCCTTTCAAAATGTAAATTACCTCTTCCATAGCAACAGTGATAATGTACTAATTCAAGGAGTCAAATAAATTATTCAAGGACACTGCCATTTAGTTTGTTTCTTGACTCCATAGGGAAAAAGTAATTATGTCGAGCCCAGCCAAGCCTATGATAACAGATGGCTATGAGGGAATAAAAGCAAAGGTAATGTCTTCAAAATCTACCATGGTGTTTCGTATTTTAGGGAAAAATATCCTTGGAGGGGCCTCGGAATCAATCCATCCACTGGGATCATTTTACATTCAAAGAAGTTGAGGCCCAGAGAGGTTAGGTGCTTTTCTTGAGGTCACATAGTTTGTGGCAGTACTTAGGAGTCACTTAAAGGCAGAAGGCAGATTCCAACCATGCAAAGGCAGGGGAGGACACTACCAATTATTAAGCATGTTCTTTGATACTTTATTCACATCTTCTCACCTCATGCTCAGGTGAGCACAATGAAAAAGATACCATTTTCTCTTCCATCATACATATATCAGAAAGCCAAAGGGAAAAGATCTCGCCTAGATTCACCTAGTAAAGGGCAGAGCTGCAGCACCAGCCTGTTTTCACCCCCAAAGCTGGTGCGTTCTCCCTGTGAGCAAGTGACCTCCCTAGTATTGTGGGTGCACTGGGATGTCTGATTAATGTGCCTGTACCTTTGCGAAATACTGTCTTATGTGAGGGGTTGGTTAGATCATTGAAATAATTCAGGGATCATTAAAATGATTGAAATTGTCTTGATTATTGTCTCACCTTTAGAATGTCATCTGAATGCAGGGCTTTCCAGAAAGTTTCCTCAACTAGGGTATGTCTGAGGCAAGGGGTGGGGGTTGGGGTTGGGGGTATTGTCTTCCAGATCTGCAATAGCTTATCTCCGTGAGAAAAGAATTGCTGTTGTGCTTCTGGAAAATGGATAATCAAGTCTTTTAAAGATCCTGGGCCTCCTCCCTGTGGCCACACTTGCCATAACACACCTGTCCCTATGATTGGGGCTAGGAATAATACAGGCTGGGAGAGTACATTCTGCTAAAGGATCCCACCACTCCTCCCCTAGCCTTCCCCTCCCCTCACGACCCCCTGCTAAGCACACATTAGTTTTGTCTTTTCTGGTGCAAGGGATGTGCTGCTGTCTGGTCTACACTGGGGCAGAGGTAAACGGGCCAAGCCACCTAGGCAGCTATGGAGCCTGGTAGCTGAGCTGGCAGCTCACCTGACATATTAGACTTGACTACATTCTGATGAAGTCCTAGACCTCTGTGCATTTTCCAGAGTTTTTTCAACACGCCTAAGAAAACTACGAGCTACCAACTACACCCACAACCTAAAAACCACCCCCACAAGTAGAGCTTCTAGCTAAAGGTTTTGAAGAATGGAGTAGAGGTCAGCCTAGGCATACCTCCAGAATAAAAACTTACTCACAGCATCTGAGATCTCATTCGGGCACATTCTAAGAATAAAGATGGCTCCAAAGCATATGTACCTATCCAGAGAAATGGCTGTTCTTAAGAGAAGGCTGTAGGCTAGAATCACCTGCAGAGGTCAAGTTTCAACTATCAAGAAGAGGCAAGACCTGATATATGATCAGTGTAAAGATTTCACTATCTCCCTCCTCCCCATTCTCTGTTCCCTGGTACTGATGGCCAACCAGATCCTAATTCAGATCTCTCCACCACATTCTTGGATGGAAAGATAGAAGGTCCCTCAGTGTCTGGCACTTTGTCACTGCTTGCAATGAACTAGGAAGCGAAAGACTAGGGAAGGGTGGTGACTTAGACAGTAGAACCAGACATGTATTGTAATGTGTAAGAACCACACGGACCCTCTCACGAGTTACAAATCAAGACTCCACTGAACTCCACTAAGCTCCAAAATTCATGTTAAATATGTGAAAGAGCAAAATATATTTTTAAAGTTTTAATGATTAGTTTATAAATTACAGATTTGAAGGGTTCGAAAAGTAGCAATCTTTCACATTTGCACAATGCTTTATAATAAGCAAAGCTTTTGCATTCCTCCTTTGAATCTGTTCACATAGGAACAGCAAGTATTATTTTTATTTTAAAAATAGGAAATGGAAGACAATAGAGGTTATAGGAAATGGCTAAGGTCACACAGGAAGTAAATTTTGTAGCAGTCAATAAATGTCTTTTCCTATTTCCCCTGAGCCCCTTCCCCTGTCAAGTTATATTTTGTGTACAAAGGAGTCATGAGCTGTGCTTTTTGTTTCTTTTGCTTTTTTCTAAACATACTTATATTCTACAATTTTAATAAGAAGCACTATATATTTTTTCTCCTCTCATACTTATCCAAAAGGGAAAATAGCTTACATTTCGGTTTAATTTTGTGGGTGGTCTCATCATTAAAACATCAAGTCAGTGTGCTTAAAGCACTCACATTTTTTTTTTTAAGCTAGCAGTTTCTGTTGTTATTGTTGTATTTAGGAAGCTGACTTTGTCATTTTAGCTACAGAAAAAAAGTTGATAAATCTGTTATGTTTGTCACCTTACCAAAACCAAGAAAGGTAGGAAATGGAACAGCTGGTGCCTATTTCTAATCTAAGCTGTCATTCAGAGTGAGCATGAAGAGAATCCTGTCATGTTGATGCTTTTGATTTTACCCTCCCGGCAGGGGTGGCTCTGAGGACCACTATCAGGCAGAAGCTCTACTGAGCGCCCACACGTAAAATGCTTGGAGGATTGAAAAAAAGCTTTCCTCCAAAAGAAGCCTATGTTTTTCCATATGAAATGGCTACTTTAAATTTTAACAATTTAAGTACCTCTGGTATGGTACCAAAATTAACGAAAGAGATAACACAATCTTACTATGTTCTCTACTCAGGTAGCAATTCCAGAAACAGCAACCAAAATGGCTGATCAAAAGTAGCCACCTCGCGGTATTTGTATATTGTATTTTAAACTAGATTTCATATAGTTTTGACAAATATAACTTGGAAAAGGACTATTTCTGGGTTGAAAAAACAAAGCCAAATAGTGCTTTGTTTGGGAGTTGATGGGAATTATGGGAAAATAATCAAAGTCTCAATATTTATCCGCAGTGAACAGATACATGAAAAATATTGTATCAAATATGGTGGGTTGAATTCTCTGTTATTTTTTTCTCCCAAATCAGTTAGCATTCTGCGCAAATGTTTTCTTCCCGCAGTACTCAATTTTTAAATTTCATACTTAAATGTACTTTCAAACTTTGTTCAAGTGCCCTCAAGAAAGCCATTAACTTGATTAATTGATTCAAGCACGCATTAGCTTTGTCTTTTCTGGTGTAAGGGATGTGCTGTGTGATCAAGATTGGGGCAGAGGTAAAAGGACCGAACCACCAAGGCAGCTGTGGAGGCTGGTAGGTGAGATAGCGGCTTGCCTGACACATTAGACTTGACATTTCTGATACAGTCCTAGACCTCCGTGCATTTTCCAAAGTTTTCGCAACATGCCTAAGAAATTGCAAGCTAGCACCCACACCCACAACCTAAATACCACCCCCGCAAGCAGAAATTCAACTAAGGGTTTAGGAGACTGGAATGTTCAGCCTGGGCAAAGCTTGAGTAAAAACTTATTCACAGCATTCCAGATCTCACTCAGACACATTCTAAGTATAAACAAGGCTACAAAGCAAATGCACCTATCCAGAGAAATGGCTGTTCTTAAGAGCAACCGGTAGGCTAGCTTCACCTGCAGAGATCAATTCTCCACCATTAAGAAGATGTCAAGTTTTTGTTGTCTTCTCTCATGTCCAGGCACATGAACACTAAGAAGCTTTTTAGCCGGTTAGGTTTCTCCGTGTATTTTAGGATATCATTCCCTCCTTAGAGAAGTGTGCTGACTTGCTTAGCACTGCTTCCGAAAGCACACAAAGAAATTTTAAAAATATGCAAATATTGTGTTGGGTTTTTTTAACATTGGAGGAAAAAATAAAATGTGTCCTACTTGAACATACTGCCCTTTTTATTTTTGAAGGAAAAAAAAAATCTCAGATCCCTATGAGACTGCGGATAAGAAACTGAGTATAATTGAAAACTTCCCAAAGAAAAAGAAAAAGAAAAAAAGTTATTTCCAGTCAGTCTTCAATGGAAACCACTGGAGAATTTTTCAATAAAACAGAAGCAACATTCAGGATAGCTAACAACTCTCTTTTGGTTACAGTAAAAATATTTAAATGACCACAGGCAATGGCAAACAATAGTAATTCCCTCAGATGTCTATCTGGTCCCCCCGTTGGTTCTTCCTTCCAAGCAAGTAGGTGGATTAAATTGCCTAAGAAAGTATATGACTAAAGTAAGCACTTATTATCTTTTAAACTCAGGTTTTCTCTTTTGAATATTTGTTTTTTAACTTCTGCTGGTTTATACTCTCCTATGGTTAAAATTCCCCCAGTACCCCCTCCCACCGAATGATATGGTTACACATATACATATTTTCAGATCTTTAACTTCTCTATCCTTAAAAATCGATGTAATACCTTGAGCCCATTACTAAAAGGGGGACAAATTTATTTTCTTCACCAGCATAGATTTTTTCATTTGATGTTAATAGCTTATGAAAGAGTGTTTTGAGACTCAATTTCTTCTTTGAAAAAACATAAAAACAATAAACCTAATTTTCACCAGTCTTGCAATTTTGGATGTTTGTAAAGGATTAAGACCTCAAAAAGACTGATTTCTAAAGTCAACATATTACCCTTGATTTTGGCATGTGTTTTCTACAGACATGGTGTCAAAGCAAAAAGAAAAAAAAAAGCAACAGAAAAAGTTAAACAGCCAAAGAAAACTGTATTCAAGGCTATTTTAATAGGCAAGAGAGGCCAAATTTCAGTCTGAACTCGATTGCACTTAAACGAAGGGCAGTAGTGTTTTTAAAGGGGGCAGGGAGAGGGAAGATCTTAGGCCATCTGTGTTGCTAACTGGCTTTACCCAAAGAAAAAGAAAACTTCTCTGACGTTTTCACACCAAAAATAAGACACCCACCAAAGTTAGGATCCTACTCTCAGAGACCAGGAGATGAAGGTGCTATCTCCTTTGATGACATTTCAAGGCGATGTTTCTCAGACCCTTGAGAAACACAGTGTTGGTTTGCAAAACTGGCAAGAGGCTTACAAAAAGATTTACATCTCAAAGGGACAAAGAAAACATTTCCAATTAAAAATTTTCTAAAATAAATTCTTTAAGGAAAGGGAGTTCAGTGGCCTAGAGTCAGAAGGAAGCCTCTCTAAAATTTAATCAAGCTAAGACAAACTGTAAGGTCATCTTGAACAATGATTATAGAAATAAGTACATAAAAATATATAGGGTACAAAATGAAGAAACACAGCTTAGAAATTCAACCGTCTTTACTACGGAACAAAAATTTATCTTGCTATCATCCAAAAGAATTGAAACACAGCATACAACACATCTTTCCTTGTGATGAACAAATAAATACAAGGATCTCCAACAAGGATAACAACAAGGAGTTTAACTTAGAGGTGAGCCCAGTAATGTGCACTGAAAATTATAAAACACTGATGAAAGAAATGAAAGAAGACACAAAGAAACCGAATGGCATCCTGGGTTTATGAATTGGAAGACATGCCATTGTTAAAATGCCCATACTACCCAAAGTAATCTACAGGCTCAATAATCCCACTGGCATTTTACAAAAATAGGAAAAACAGTAACAACATTTATATGCAACTCTGTAAGATCCTGAACAGCCAAACAATCTTGAGAAAGAAAGAAAAGAGTCGAGGTCTTACATTTCCAGATTTCAAAATATTTTACAAAGCTATAGTGATCAAAATAGGTTAGTTCTGTCTGAGAAACAGGTATATAGACCAGTGGACAGGCTAGAGCTCAGCGATAAACACACACATGAAAGGTCAACTGATTTTTGACAAGGTCCCTGTTGGGGAAGGTCATCGGAAAGGCATGACCTCTGGTTTGACCTGCAGGTTGGACCTGGGCAACTGGAGGTCTCGCACTGTGCACCCTGCTTGCCATCCCCACTTTGGAAGCTGTCCAAGGACCCAGTCTTGAGATAGGAATGTGGCAATGAGAACATCTGGACTGGGTATGTGACTGACCCTTGTTGAGGTCTCTATATAAACTTTAAGATTTGGCGGGCGGGGCCAGAAAATTACTTGTCTTGCAGCCACCCAAGACAAGCCTCATAGGTAAGTTCCCTTGTTTATTAAACCTGCCACCTCCCTATCTGGAGTGGTCTGCCTTTTTTTCTTTGGTATTTCCTGCCTTCTGAGAACTGGGGCAAGTTTCAGATGACACCTGGGAAGCTCCAGTGGAAGTTATGACCCATCAATGCCAAAAATACACATTAGGGAAAGCAAAGTCTCTTCAAGAAATGGTGCTGAGGAAACTGGGAAGCTACATGCAAATAATAATAATAATAATAATAATAATAATAATAATAATAATAATAATTGAACACTTATTATCTTCCATCATACACAAATTCAACTCAATACCTATTTAAGACCTCAAAATATAGAAATTCGGGAAGAAACCATAGGGAACAATCTTTCTGACGTTGGATTTGGCTATGATTTCATGGGTATAACACCAAAAGCACAGGTAACAAAAGAAAACTAGACAAGTGGTACTACATCAAACTAAAAAAGCTTCTGCTCTGCAAAGGAAACAACAGAGTGAAAAGGCAACCTACCAAATAGGAGAAAATATTTGCAAACCATATAGCTAATAAACTGTTAGTATCCAAAATATATAAAGAACCCCTACTAGCAAAAACCAAACAAACAAACAACAAAATTGGTACAGCCTCCATGTTAAATGGTACGGAGATTCCTTGGAAATTTCACATGGAACTCCCACACGGTCCTGCGATCTCACCTCTGGGATTATGTCAACAATAACGGAAATCAGGATCTCAAGGAGATATATGCCCTCCTGTGTTCTTTGCAGCATCACTCACAATAGCCAAGATATAGAAACAACGTAGCTGTCCATCCACAGAGGTATGGATAAAGAAAATGTGCTGTACACATGCAATGTAATATTATCCACCCTTAAAAGAGAAGGGAACTCTGAAATATGCAACAACACAGATGAATCTTGAAGACAGCCTGCCAAGTGAAATGAGCCAGTCACAGAAGGACAGACACTGTGTGATTCCACTGATAGGAGTTCTCTACAACAGTCAAACTCATAGAATCAGAGAGCAGAATGGTAGCTGCCTAGGGCTGGGGAATGGAAAATGAGGCGGTGCCAATCAATGGGCATAATTATGCAAGTCTAATTATGCACGATGAGTAAGTTGTAAGGGTCTGCTGTACAGCACTGTGCGTAATTAGCAGTACTGCAATGTAAACCTAAAATTTATTAAGAGGGTAGGTCTCATGTTACATATTCTTACCAGAGAAAAATAAAAATGTCAAAAGTTGCCTCACCGATTATTTAAATTATGCCTTCAAAAATTTGGAATTTGACCATTTCCAAGTTCATGTGCTTGATTCATTCCCCAAAACTAACGCAATAAGGTTATTAATTTGATCGCTTTTCTACTAAAGAACATTAATTCTTTTCATTAGCTACATTAATGGATAGTGCAGTCATTGCCGAGGGCAACTACAAACACTGTTTTTTGACTCGACAGTGACTGTTCTTATTAAATGAACACTTAGCTCTAAGAAAAAGGGAGAAATGCAGACTACAGGGTATAATCAGCACGCGTTTCCTCTGGCACTGTTGAATGAGTCACTTTGTCTTTGTGACCTCGAGTTTTCTGTGGTTCTCACTGACCATTGCCTGTTGTTGACCTATGGTTTCTACATAGCTTTTAATGCTACAAGTTAGGCAGTGTAGTGACATAGGGTGAATGGGCTTTGGACGCTGCCTCTGCCTGGTATGGGCCACTTGTCCTGGCCCTTGTCCTGGCCCAAGTGGAATGATTTGAAGCACAAAACATGGCACATAGGACCCTGCAGTATTATCTGCTACACACATGAAATCTTCCCTTCTTTCCTCCCTCCCACTTCCTTTCTTCATTTTTTTCCCTCCCTCCCTCCTTCCTTTCCTTCCTTCCTTTCCTTCCTTCCTTCCTTCCTTCCTTCGTTCCTTCCTTCCTTCCTTCCTTCCTTCCTTCCCTCCTTCTTTAAGGAAGTTCCAGCCTTAAGCTGAATAAATCAAAATTAACAATCTCTTTTAGTAAAGAGAGACGCTCAGCAATGTCCAATTCTCACTGAAATAAAAAACCCATACTGGATCCTTCATATTATATTTATACAAACAATTTAATTTTATCATCAAAAGATAAAAATGAAAGCTATTAGCAAATCTGATTAAAATAATGGTGCAGCATACTTGATTATATTTGCTTGTTACTTTTCTTTATATTTTTTCTTGTGAGGCTATAAAATGAAATAGCCACAAGGCCTGCATATGAAAGCTACAGGTAAAGGTCAAAGCTTTCTAAAAAACACTTCAGTAACCATTCTTAATGTAGCAAATTGTTCTTCATTTTTTAAAGAGATTTAATAGGACATGTTTGGTGGAGAAACAACCATAGTGATGAATTCCCTTAAGAGAAACAAAGTGATTTGAATTGGTTATAAAATTTGATTGAAAATAACCTTCAAGAGATTATTTTCAACCCATAAATGCAGTTCCTAATTCCACTTTCATATTCTAAAATAAAAAAACAGACCTGTTAGATCACTCCTTTCAATTTTACCATGTACATAGGGTCCCCAAGTAATAATTTTTCAAAGTATTTTTGATGTGGAAGATAAAATCCTGCCCTTGATATTAAAAAATATTATCAAAGCAGATAACGCTGCTCATCTAAATTGAAGGATTATCACTATTAAATTGAACATGTATATTTCTGTAGGAGATCTATAATCCTCAATTTTTGGAACAATGATTTTCATCTTTATTTGCCTGTCAAACATCTATAATTCAGATTAACTTGACAGCTTTATGAGACATGATAATTCTGTCCAATTGAATACAACAGGGCAGGGACTTTTTTTCTACCAAGAAACTGTAATAATATTACAAATATCATTATAATATTCTGTTAGCCCACTCATGATGTTATTTTGTTACTAGATGACTAGATTAAAATATTCTTCTATATACATTAAAAATGATAATTTCCAATATCCAAATCAATCCTATCTTTAAATAACTTCTTATCCTTAGTTTTCATTTAGCAAGGGATAGAAACTAGTCTTCTATTATACAAAGCATGCAGAGGCTAAAAAGAAAAGAGCATGTGGAGATTTAGACTGAAAAATTATGGCCTAATTGTGGACTCATGTCCAACCACAAAGAAGCAAATTAGCCCTCACCAAGGTATAAAGACTTTGTAATTCTTTGGTGATTTCTGTTTATAAATAACATCAACAGACTGTTCCAGATTCTACTAATTTTCTTTCCTATCACACATTTTACTCATTTTAGGCAAAGAAAGAAATGTCTAAAAGAAGATTTTTTTTTAATGTTTGTTAAATATATACAACTGTGTAAGAAAAGATCAGGCTTGCTTAGTGCTTTGCCCTGGATTTGATGTGACTGTCTGGGGACCTTCATGGATACTGCCTGAGAGGCAGTGAGGACAGGGCAGCAAAGCCAGATTGCAGCTGAAGAGCTCCTAAAACACAAGAAAGATGGCTTCTGAGGGGATAGCAGTGGGGGGGAGTTTGCCCTAGAGTGGCTGCTATTCACCTTGAAAATTGTGCATCAGAGAGTTATAGACACCAAAGGTGAAGGGGTATTGAGAGTCTCTCAAGGGGAGGCAGGACTCCTGAGTGCAAATGGAGCCTTCTGAAGGGCCGTCACAGTTCCAACGGGGGACAGTGGGTGGCACGCAGGCTTTCAGGGAGTTGTGGGCACAGGGCTCGGTTTGGCTTTGTTTACTTTTCTTTCTTTCTTTTTTAGATTCTAGGGCAGAGGCCAAGAGTTCAGACTTGGTTAATAAAAATGAAAACCTACCAGATAGCATATTGAGGTGTCTTGTCCAGGTAAGAGGACTCTTTATAGAAATTTAAGGTAAACTATTAATTTTTGTTTGTTTGGAAAAGGGGCATATTTTATGTGTACTTATTGCTGTCATTGTTACCATTATTTGAGAGTCTATAATAATATCTGCATGTTTTTAAACAACCCATAGGTTGTTAGTTGGAATCAAATGAAATTTCCTATAGCAATTACTTTTTATTAAACACATTGAGGATGGGGCATTTAAATATATAGACTCAAATCTGTGTCACTAGACCACAATGTGTTAAGGAAATTTGGAACATTTTGAACCTATTTTGACAAAACAGATAAAACCCAGGAATTAGTGATTATAGCTAATTTTGATTGCAAGATAAAACAATCATTTTATGAACATATTTGATAGAGGTCAATTAATAATTATGATTAATTAATAATAAAACCTTTCATTATTTCAAATCTTCCCCAATTAGGCAAAAATAATAAGTTTACACAAAGCAACTGTATCATGTATGGAGTAGTGGATCTGGTATCTTTAAAACTCATTTGCCAAATGATGGTATATTATGTAAATTTGATTTAAAAAATGGTTTAATAAGGTGACTAACATTGATAATGCATTGTTACTTTGGTTACATAAGGACTTCACAAAATCCTGACTGAGAGAAGTCCTAAGGTGATAGTTAATCAGCTTTAGTTTTCTTTAATTCTAAACAACAAAAGCAACAAAAAAATCTCTCTTACAAACTTACATACACATTTAAAAAGAAAACACAGTAAGCTTACATAGATGAGCAGAAATTCCAAGAATAGAAAGCAAGCAAAAATAAACAAATTCTCAAAAAGTAAAACTGCATTAGGATACTAAATAAAAGTAAAATCTATCAAAAAGCCAAAACAAATGTTAACATTTGGTTACTAGGAAAACCAAGGAAAACAATTCATATCCTGAGAGATTACATTCTATCTCAGATTGGCAAAAAATTAAGATAACGTTAGTATATAGGATGAATTGGCTGGGAGAATGTAAGAACATGTGTATGTCATTGGTAAATAAATCTTACTGGAGGAAAACTGGGCAATATGGATCAAAACCATTTTTAAAATCCTCTGCTTACTCTTTCTTCAACAATTCTACTTCTAAGTATATATCTTAACAAAGGAAAACAAGACATTTTTCTTCCAGTTTCTGTTTATGATAGGAAAAAAAAAATCCAACAACAGAGATATAGCTAAAGAACTTATGGTACTTTTATTTAATTTGTATTTAATGGATTCTTTGTGTTAAGAGCTGGACATACATCTACATAATAAGTTATTGCAAAGTTAAAATGATGATGTAAGTGATAATGAAGATTTCAAAACCTTACACACACAAAATACATACAGCCGCATACATGCATATACATGCATACACATGCATACACACATATACACCGCATATATGTTAACAGAGACTGTCTCCAGTGGTAGGATTCCAGATGATTTGCTTTTCTCTATGACTTTTCCCTTTTCCAGTTTTTTTTGCAGAGATCATATTTCATTGGTGAAATAAGGAAGGGAAAAATGAAGATAATTCCAGCTAGAATTGATAGCTGACTGATTCTAGTGTATACATCAGACCAGCACTCATACCATAGATAAGCAGTGTGTCTAACAGTTAAGGTTAATGCCTCTGACTACCAGATGCCCTGGGTTCAAGTCCCAGTGCTGAAAGTTACTAGTTGTGTGACATAGCCAAGCTATTCAATTTCTCTGTGTCATCGTTTCCTTACCTGTAAAATATATTAACAGTTCCTATCAGGTTTTGGAGGACCAAGTGAGTTAACCATACACCTGGCTCACATTAAATACTTCAGAGTAGTTACCAATTATTATTCCCCCCACTTGAACATAGGCTCCATGGAGTCAACTCTGTTTTTATCTATTTTGTTCACTGATAGAGTCCCAGAGCATAGAACAGTGCCAGGTGAATAGCAGACAATAGATATATAATGAATGAATGTAAGCAGGGAGGACTGTGGGAAGTAAGGAATGAAGGAAGGGGTCTCTAATTTAGTAACATTTATAATTCACATATAATAACATGGTAGGAACACTGGTGACGTTAATGATGATGTACTCATTCAGATATATTTGAATGCCTTTTATCTAATTCAGTTCTTTTTCAAATTAAATCAAAGCAAAGACTCTGTACCTTCTGGATGGAAATTTCCATGTGGCAATCATACTTGTGTGTATAGGAGTCCATTTTGAGCCATTATTGACTTTATTTTAAACTTTTTATATTATCACCTAACTCTAGGTCCAAATTTTCCCTTTAAACTTATATGGAGATCTATTTTAGAGGTGAACCATGCTTTCTGTGGACACTTAGGGGATAAAAAAATAACAGGATGGTTGTTCCCTGAACAGCAGAGTTTGAAAGGTGTGAAGTATTTTATATTTTCCTTAAGGATATGTAAATGCATTAAAAATGTCACAAAATGATGCCTCTGCTGGAAAGGCCATTTTCACTATTGATGAATGTGGTAGTAGAATATTGTCAGTCTAGTCAGGCTGCTTTTATACCACTGTCAAGAGGTCAGTCATCAAAGAACAATGATCCTTAAGAAGCTAACTGTGGACTTCCAATTTTAAGATGACAAAGTCAGGATATTTCTGTACACTGTTCTCAAAAATCACTTTTAAAACAATAAAAACAAAACAAACAGAAACTCTATCATCGGTAAAAATGTAAGACATCTGTAACCCTGAATCACAATGCAGAGGACTCTACGTGGGAAGGAGTGCGACTAGAAAGGTGGAAAATCATACCCAACGTCAGTGGAAATACCAATAAGGAGAAAACTCATTTGTCACCACAGAGCTCTAGAAAGACTCAGTGTAGGAGGCCGCATGAGCTCAAACAGCGCTGCTTTTAGAGCTGTGAACAAAGAGGATTTCTATTTTTTTTTTCTTTTTCATGATTGTATAAGGGGCAGTCAGACCCCCAAATTGTCACAGCCTACTGTGCCAAGCAACTACCCTGCCTATCAGCTCCTCCAAGAACCCTGAGACTTATATTCTGGATCTAGACAGTGTCCAAACAAAGGATTCAAGGCAGAGGAAAGTAGGAAAGTAAAATTTATACTGAAAACTAAGAGTTTAAGTGCAATTCTTACATGAAACTACCAGTCGTGCTTAAGGGTAAAGTATCTCCATAAATTATTGAAATTATTTGCATGGCATATTTATCTATTCACCACTAATTTATTTTTTCAAGTATTTATGTAACTAGCTTCACGGATATTTACTTTATACTTTGGGTTATAATCCAGTACCCCTTTACATATTTTATCAAATTGTTTCGGCTTTGGCCCCTGGGAACTGTCTCAGTTGGCTCCTGTGTCCCTTTGATACCCCCATCATCACTATGATGATGACTTTAGCACTTCCTTACCTTCTGTCACTGAAAGATGTTTTGTGCTTACCCTGAATATTCACTGTCTCAGTCCTAGGTCAGCCATTTCTCCAAGGAGCCTTGTTTCCTTCTATTGCATCACTGCATCAGAAACCAAAATCTGGGTGCTAAGTATGCTATCTCTTCCTGTTTTCATTTTTAGTTTAATTCCATTGTGGTCTGAGAACATACTATACATGATTTCAATGCTTTACAATTTGTTAAGGTGTGCGTTATGGCACAGGATGTGATCTATCTTCGTGCATGTTTCACATGAGCTTGAGAAGAATATGCACCCTGCTGTTGTTGTCTGGCATATTCCATAAGCATCAATTACATCAAGATGATTAGTAGTGTTATTCAGGTCAGCTACATTCTTATTGGTTTTCTGCCTGAGTGACCTATCAATGGCTGTCAGGGGGTATTTAAGTCTCCAACTATCAGAGTGGATTTGTCTACGTCTCCTTTCAGTTCTAACAGCTTTTGCCTTTTTTTTTTTTCTTTTTTTTTGGTGGTTGTTGTTGTTAAGTGTTTAGGATTGTTAAGTCTTCCTGGAGAATTGATCCCTTACCATTATATGTACCCCTGTTTATCCTTGATAATTTTTATTGTTCTGAAGTCCACTTTGCCTGAAACTAATATAGCTACTCCAGCTTTGTTTTAATGCTAGCATGATATGTCTTTCTCTATCTCTCTACTTTTAACTGATCAGAGTCTTCGTATTTAAAGTGGGTTTCTTATAGACAGCATGCAGTCATTCTTTTCATCTACTCTGACAATATCTGCCTTTGAATTATTGTAGTTCAACCAATCACATTTAAAGAAATTATTGACATATTTGAATTAATATAAACCACATTTGTAACTGTGGTCTAGTTATTACTAATTATTACTAGAGCCCTTTTTCTCTGCCTTCTGTTGTTTTAATTGGGCATTTTAGATTATTCCACTTTATCTCCTTTCTTAATTACATTTCTTTTTAAAAAACTTTTAGCGGTTGTTTCAGAGTTTACTATATGCATCTTTAACCTATTTAAGTCTACCTTCAAATGACAGTTCTACGTCAAGTAAGTGCAGTTTCCTTAAACAGACTTTATTCAATTGCTCCCTTATGACACTACTGGCATTCATTTCACTTATTCATATGCTATAATCACATAATACATTGTTGGTATTATTGCTTTGAACAATTTCCTTTAGATCATTTATGAATAAAAGATAAATTATTTATTTTACCTATTTCTTCTCTGGCATTCTTATTTATGTAAATCCCTGTTTCTGACAGTTCTTTTCTGCCCAAAGAACACATTTCTTGCAGGGCAGGTATGCAGGTGATAAATTCCCTTACTTTTTGTTTATCTGAAAGAGTCTTTATTTCTCATTTACGTTGAAGGATAATTTCGTCGGATACAGAATCATAGGCTGGAGGCTGTTTTTATTTCAACACGGTGCTGGTAAGTCTTTCCTCATAGAAAGTAACACAATTCACACACACCAGAGACAGGAGATAATCATTCTCAGCTCATCATCATGGGAACCTGGTGGGGCCCCTTGAGGTAAAGCTCTAGAAGGGTAGGGCTCTCCATAACTGGCTCCCAGGAGTCTCCCACTGTCATGTTAACCCTCACTTAGCCTCTAGCAATTTATCAAAGTAGACAGTATGTATTCCTATTTATTTATGGCTCCAGTGTCCTCTGCTCCAGAGAAGCTGATCTGAGCTGGGCCTCCCTGAATTTGCCTCTTTCCAGATTTCAGGGTGATGACTTGGCTTAAAAATTCAGTCCTCTTATGGCTCCAAGAGAAGCCACTGATTGTCAGCTTGTTCACATTTTTAATTGTTATAAGACAGAAGTGACAATTTCTAAGCTCTTTACATGTCAAAATTGAAACCTGAAGTCTGAATGTAAAATTTTGATACACTTGGGACTAATAGCAGGGATAAATTAAGACACTTTAGTCTGATAACAATAGATAACAGGTTGGGCCGTGTGGAGAACTTTTGTTTCATTTCCTCATTCCTTGCCCTGTAAGTCACCTAATTAACATCTAGAAAAAAAAAAAAAACATTACAAATGATGCAGCAAGTTTATACCTTTTAGCTTTCATATACAAAAATATTTTATCCACAAACATTTATGACCTAGTTAACATGTAACAAGTTACTATATTTCACCAGACTTAAAAACGCTCAGCCACAGCATATATTAAATGTTTAACAGTGTTGAGAATGATAGGGACATTATAGTATAGCACATTCCGTATCGTAAATGACCTAAGGTGTGTGGAAGGTTCTCCTAGTTCCATACTTTTATTAACAAACAATTCAGTTTGAAAAATTTGAAAATTACAACTGTCAACATCTTTTGAAATATCAGAAAATCAGACCACACTATGCCAAAAATTCTACATAGCTATAACCATCTAGAGCTAAACATAGGTCAGATCTATACACCACAGGATGCTCAATCTATAAAAAGGTTTGGCTTTAGTTTTTGAGCAGACAGTCTCCTTTAGTGCAAAAATTGTCATGAGGAGGTCTTTCAGTAATTCAAGTGTAGCTTATATTAATCTATGTTTTTATTGGGAAAAGCCTGAAAGCACTGGCTTAAACTGAAAGCAAGTGTTTTAGACTGATCATTTCAGCCTTTGGTTCTCAATTAAATTTGCATGCATGCTTTACAGAGCTCTGTACTAGAAGACTCCAATCATTTCTTTTTGAAAAATACTTTAAGCTTGTGTCATTCTCTTACCTCACCTAACCCGTCTGTCCTCAGACACCATTTGAATCCAGGATCCCTGCTTTACAGTCAGTCCAACCTAGGTTAAATCCCAGTTCTATCACTTACAAGTTGTAAAACTTTGGGCAAATCAATCAGCCCCTTTGAGCTTCAGTATAAAAAAAGTAATGTAACTGTGTCTATCAGTCAGCATTCAGTCAGGAAAGCTTGATGGGAAGAAATCTTTTACACAATCTTGGGTCTGGGGTGTGGGCAGTCTGGGTAAATGGACATCTGAGAGGGGAAGTTGGAGGATCAGAGAAAGTCAATAATTAGTCTGTCTAAAGCACTCACACTGTGCACAAGACAGAGCTTGCTGGAAAACTCAACAGGCTGAGCCTGCTCAACCATTGAAATAGGACTAAGAAGGGGTGTTTCTGGAGAGGTTCATGAAAGCCATGGCCTCTCTATCGCAGCTCCTTACCTGTGTGTGCCCATACTCAACTGTCTGGTCTGGACCTGGTGCTGCTGTTGGCCAGCAGAGCTTTCTGTCCAGAGGATAAGCTCGAAGCAAGAAAAAGAAACAACCAAGTGGAATGCACAGGCCACTTCTGTTTCTGATCATAACAACATCTGATCATAACAACTACCTGCGAATAATGACGGCTGCCTACACTTCCATTGAACAATCCTACCCAAGCACCTCCTTCAGCCAACTCCAAGCCAAAATTATACAGGAAAGGAGACTCAGGGAGCACGAGCCCCAACTTAACAAAGTTAAAACAGAACAAGCCAGAATAAAAATCAATCATATGGGGGGCCGGCCAAGTGGCTCAGTTGGTTAAAAGTGGGCTTAAGAGCGTGAGCTCTGAGCAACAGGGCCGCCGGTTCAATTCCCACATGGATCAGTGATGTTGCACCTGAGCTGAGCTGTCGCTGAGATGCCAACAGGTGGCAGGGTGGCTCAGCTGGTGTAACAACAAGATTTCATGTTCCATGGTGGGCTACACCCACCGGCAACTAAAAGTTGAACACAGCACCTTGAGCTTAGAGGCCACGAGCTGCCGATGGGAAGCCAGATGGCGACTGGCGCTCTTCACAACGAAAATTGAAGAACAACAACTTGGCTGGTCCCCTTCCCCAATTCCCCAATAGAACCTTTGAAACAAAAAATCAATCACATGGGGCTATGAAAATGATTATATTAATAAAACATCTGAGAGTAATCCCATACCATGCTTGAACAAAACCTCTATATCACTTATACTCCGTCCAAAGGTTACAATTATTCTAACACAATGATTGAACAGTGTAAAATGAACTAACAATTTCGTTGCTGAAAGTTTATAAGCTAAAGTATCTCATTTAAAAAAATCCTTCCTAAATACCCTTTTACCATCACCAAGTATATTTTCCTCCTTGTGATTTCTTGCTCTGTTCTGCTGAACATATTACCTCTTAGAATTCTTTCTATCTTGCTCCATTTTTGGATTGGTTCTGTGATAATTTTTATGTATCAACTTGACTAGGACACACGATGCCCAGACTTTGGCTGGGTATTTGGCTAAACATTATTTTTGGATGTTTAAAGATGTTGCAGGATGAGATTAGCATCTGATCAAGAGATTGATTAACACAGATTGCCTTCCCAATGGGGGTAGGGTGGGCATCATTCAAACCATTGAGGGCCCAAAGAGAACAAAAAAGTGGGAGAAAGAATCCACTCTCTCCCTGACTAATTGAACCGGGACACTGGTCTTCCCTGTACCCAAACCTGGAATTATACCATCGGGTCTTCTAGTTCTCATACCTTTACATTCTGACTGGGACTTGCACCATTGGCTCCACACACTTAATGGCTTAAAACAGCACACATTTATCTCACAGGTCCCATGGGCCAGGAGTCCAGGCATGGCTTCGATGTCCTCTGCTCAGGGTCTTACAAGGCTGCCATCTAGCTGTTGGCTGGACTACGCCTATTCCTCGAGGCTGCAGTAGGGGAGAACGGCTAAAGCACATTCAGATTGTTGGCAGTCTTTTTTTTCCAGCTGTAGAGCTCCCAGTGGCTTCCTTAGCCAAGGTCAACATGAAAGCATCTCTGAACACAGGGAGGACCTAAGATCCTCCTTTAAGAGGTTTCACTGGATTAAGTCAGACCCAGCCAGGAGAATTTTCCTTCAGATTAACTCATGGGAACTAATTGGGGTCATAAATAAAATCAGGGAAAAAGTCATCTTTGCTTTATAAGATCACCCAAGCAAGGGAGTTCCAATCACTGTTGCCATATTTTATTAACTAGATCAAGTCAAAGGTTCACTCTGTACTTAAGAGAAGATTGTGACAGGGTGAAAGTTATTGGGGGGGGGGGGGTGGGGGGGGGCCGGCCGAGTGGCGTGATGGTTAAGAGCTGCAGTGGGTTGCCATGGGCTACCATATGTAGCCAGCAGCCAGCGTGAGCGGCCAGCAGCT